>NC_046225.1:38454784-38726119 GCF_009819885.2 Catharus ustulatus
TTTTACTGATTTTCCTCATTTAAACATTCATCTTCAAGGTGTGTTATTAAAAATTCCTTTCAGTGTGTGGTTTCAGCCTTAAATATACATATATATGTGTGTGAAAATATTGAAGGAAAAAAGTAATGGACTATCACCAGCATTTCAAAAAAGCTTGTATCATTCCAGAAGGGTTTAATGAGAACAGTATAGACAAAAGGGAAGGAAGAAATTACATCTTGTACCATTTGCTGAGTCATCTCGTTTTGTTGCTGCTACAGGGAGAGACAGAGATAAAGAAAGAATATGGTGCACTATAATTCTACCTTGCACTGGAAACTTCCTAGAGAGATGTTTCCAAGTCCAATTTAGGACAGTCTGTTTATTTATCCAAATTAGCTTGAGAGTAGTCTCCAGAGTCTCACAGACTTACTTTTGAACACAATTGATACAAACTATCTTTGAATTATATTTTCTTCCTTCCGTAGGTAAACTACTGATGCATTTTTTCTTGAAAATCTTACATTAACACCAAGGTGCTGTTACATTTGTCTTGGGGATTCTTTTCATCTGATCATAAATTACTAATTTTGGCTCAATCCATTTTAGTCATTCAGACAGGTAGAAGGTTTGCATTTCATCTTACAATGCATACTACAGTGCTGCTACACGCATTGTGATGGTCCAGTAGATCTTTCATTTCATTATTTAAGATATTCTCTCAGACAGCAAGTGTGGCCAAGCCCCTGGAGCAATTGGATGTTCTGTTTGTGGTCCATTCTCTCCAGCTGATGTTTGAATATTTTTAATGCACTTCATATTAAAATACTCCCCAGAGAAGCTCAAAGAAATTAATTACACCTTTAGAAGGAAAGCAAAAACTGCAGATAATATGCATTTAATTTCATCTCCCATACATTACTACACAAAACAGTAAATTAGTCTAGTGGTACTTATTCACTGATTCACCAGCAATGGTTAGGTGAATTAATCTTATGACTAGTCTCCCATAGCTGTAAGCAATGGTGATAGAATTCATCAGCTCTTAAAATAAAAATTATTCAGTGTAACCATGTAATTAAAGAGGTCTGCTTGCAAGTAAATGATCCTCTAATTGGTGGTATTGGATCATCTGATGGTATCTTACATTTTGAAAATTTTAACAATAAGATTCTGTGATATGAAGAAAGCATTCAAAGCCTCTTCTGAGCGATATAGACCACCAAATACATTTGGTAGAATTAATGGGGAAAGCAAGCTTTTAATTTGATGAGGTCAGAAGCACAGGATGGCTTTTTTTAAAATTAACTATCTGATCTACTAATTAAGTAGGTAAAGGACTAACAAGATCAGTTTACAGTAAGCAGAATTTGCATGCATTAGTCAAGACTTACATAAACCTGAACAAAAATACCTTTTTTGAGAGTAGAATGTTCTAGCATGTGATAGCTTAAAATAAAAACCAAGAAATACAAGAATGACTACTGAAGGCCTCAAGCCCATGCAAATTAGTGTTTTCCTTGTTTTTACAAAAATTAATCCTGTTCTTTTTAGCAAAACAAAAACTGCCTTTAATTTTACACGAAAAAGTATAATACATTAATGTAAAGAATAAACAATACTATTTTCTTTGATTTTTGGAGATAAGGCTAACGTTTTTCCAAATTTTTGCACAGTTTATCACTGAAATGTATTTGTTCAGTTAAGTGGCATGACACTGATATTCTTTGAGGTGTGATATGTTTAAACTGACTAATTGAAATAGCTACATCAGAAGAGACATACAAGTCTCTGTGTTTTACTGTGATAAAGAATTTTAATTTGGAAACCTTGAAGGTTAGCAAATATAGTGGAGTAGGAGTTCAGAAGACAGGATAAATTCTTTTTAAGCAAGTATTTTTAAAAATGTCAATAAAATTTAAAACCAATCTCTTTACTGAAAATGCTTCATAGAAAATAAAAGTCAGGCTTTTCTGATTGGAGGCTATTCATCAGCAATACTTATTTATGAAAATCCAAGGCCATTCTGGAAAGCCAGGAGCTATGTCAGGGGGTCACAGCTGCATGGATCCAGTACTGAAAGTGACATACAACATCATCTGTCACTGCTGTTCCATTCTAGCTCACACAGAGATACTTTCTTCTGAGAAACAAAACACAAAATTCATCTCCTTCTCTGAATTATCCTTGGAAGACAATCTCTTTACATTATCTATATTGTGAATTCAGGGTAAGTGATCTCCTAGTTCAGATGCCTGAACTAGAAAACGTTCCCTTCTACCATTCCAAGATTAGTACAAGGAGACAATTTTCTTCCAACTCCTCTGTATTCCATTATGAAAATAACTCTTATTTGAATAATGATTAATTGGTGAATAAATTAATTAGTTTCATTTTGGGGGACAAAAAGAAAGTTTCCAATGGTGAAAGAATAGTGGAGGAAGGTGGCATGTAATAAAGCCAAAGATAGTAAATGACGGAGAAAAAATTAAGTTTGCA
Organism: Catharus ustulatus; assembly: GCF_009819885.2. Lineage (NCBI taxonomy): Eukaryota > Metazoa > Chordata > Aves > Passeriformes > Turdidae > Catharus > Catharus ustulatus. Next base: position 38,457,263 of record NC_046225.1, read on the forward strand.
ATGTGTTAACAAAGACTGAGATTGCAAGTGCTTTTCATTTTATTTCTGCTAAAACTGACAATAATGCGTTTCTTGCTAATTAAAGATGCAATCTCTTTTACTTGTTATAGGTCATAAAATTGACAGTTCCTAGCGCAAAGAAAATGTAGATTTTCATATACTGCAATGTTTTAGATAATAATAGTTTTATCAGAACAAACACAACATTCTTAACTCATGCTTGCCAGAGTGTCATATCAACTAAGAGCAGAAGCATTGTAACACCAAGACTTTAAAAAAGTATTTTCTAAGAAAAACCCTGAAGAAAATTTTAATTTAAAAATTTTTAAAATTTAAATTTTAATTAAAATTTATTTTTTGTGCAAAATTTACATTTTCTACTGATTTTTCATAGTTTTACATTTTTCTAGTTGCCCTCCTATCCTCTTATTTTGACTAAGTGCAAATAGTCAGAATAATTTTTCAATATAATGCTGCAGAGATAAGAGTTGCATCAGGACATAAGGACACATTTGCAGCCAAAGTAACAATACTTATGTGCAACAAAAAAAAACACCTTTCCATTTTAAGTTAACTAACTATCTATTCTTTATTATTTTAGTGGTTATAAATGAAAGCAACATTAAATATATATAAATATATATCAATATATATAACTATATATATTTATATACATAAATAATAGTTGCATTTCAATGCAACTATTAGAAAAGTATTTTTTTTCTGATTTTAATAATTTTTCTGTTTCAGCAATAGGATTAACATTAAATTTTAGTGTTCTTGTAGCTTAGGCAATGGTTACAAGCATTTCTTTAATATTTCTGATACCTTTATCATGTCATTTTTTTTTCACATTTATTAATACAGTTGAGAATTCCTTCAGCTCTATAATCTTCCTCTAGTCATATTTGTCATGGAAGTAAAATAGCTTGTTAAAGTAAACTCATGTTTAATACATGTTAACATAAAGTACATAAGTTATGGATTATTGTTCCGAAAAACTTTGGATTGCTATGGAATGTTTCAACTCTTCTTGACAGTGAGGAAAAAACAGAATAATACAATTTGAAGTCTTCTGATTAAGTCACTCTGTCATGATCACCATTCCAGCATAATATACTCAAGATAATGTTAAATTTATATAATTTTTTTGTTTGTCACTTGATACATATATACATAAGCACAATGCTTTACACAACCGCATGTGAGATGACTGTTTAGAAGATTTGACTTTTTCTCTAAAATAAGTTTGATAAAAGTTCTGTTAGAGAAAAGCTGAATATATCCGGAAAAGTACAGTAATTTCACGATTATAAGCCGCACCATTTTGACTAAAATTTTGGTCCGAACCCAAAGTGCGCCTTATAATCAGGTGCGGCTTATATACGGACAAGGAACAAAAAGTTGCTGTTTTAGTTTGGAGGACAGGTGTCTGCTGAGAAAGGCAGGAACTTCTCTTTGAAATGGAAAATGTAAACCTCCTCCCTTCAAATTATTATAATTTTGAAATCAAGGGGCTTTCAGGCAAAAATATGGGAATTAGGAATAACAGTTCTTTTCTAGGGAAGTTAAAATAGAAATACAGTACTAAAAAGAAACAAACTCTAAACCATGACAAAGTCAGAGTACAACCTGACACCCTGTCAGGGACGGTGTTGGTAACAGTTCTATTAAATGGTGGCTGCAGTCCTCTTGCAGTGACAGATGTGATTCAGTTGAAGCAGTGCTCCTGCAGAAGGTGCTGTTTCCCTCTGGAGGTCCAGTGGTGATGTGGAGAAATCTGGTTTTCTTCTGGAGTCCAGTGGAGAAAGGGGCTCCCTTAGTGTCCCAAAACCTCTGTTTTTATCTTGGTAAGAAATGTTGGGCTCTTCCCCCTGGCTGGAGCAACTTCCAATGGGATGAAGTGGGACTCAGTGGGCCATTAGCAGAAAATTACTTATGGAGGAAGGATGGGTTGTGAAAAGATAAAGAACAATGCTCTGCCTGGTTTCAACGGATGGCCCATTAACAGAATATCTGCCGTTGAGATAAGGATCACTGCCCCCACCCTCAACAGATGGTGATAGAATAGATACCTTTTATCACACTCTGTATTGTAATGTGCGGCTTATAATCAGGTGCGGCTTATGTATGGACAAAGAATGGAAAGTTACTGGCACCCGGAAGTGTGGCTTATACTCAGTGCGGTTATAATCGTGAAATTACTGTAACTATATAAAGTATTTTTTCTAAAATGCTACTCATGAAATTGTTATTTTGATTAGCCAGCTAATTATAGTGTAGATCTGTGTTATTACTAATAGTTTAGAGTTTTCAATGAAGACAAAATATTTCTAGTTAAAAAATACTGTTTTCATGAAATGGAATTTTAAGGAAACAAATATGTTTCAATGCAGTTTTATAAAATGCTGGCAGGCTTGGTTGTAATGTTCAGTTTCCTTTCTACTTCGTCAGTAACAATCGGTTTTCCAACGTCAATGGAAACTGAAGTTGCAGTCTCAGGTTCTAATTCTAGAAGGCTCTGAACATCTTTCCCACAGAATTAGCAGAGATTTTTCTTGCTTTCTGCAACTTAAATTGCTTTTTATGCATTGAAAAGTAAGAAAATCTTTTCAGAGCTTTGGAAATTTTGTGAGACCAGAATGGTGATGTTCAACCAGCCGTGTTAATTTACATGAGATATGTGGATTAAGTAATTTTTTCTTTTTTATTAATTCTATCCAGGATCAACACTGTAATGAATCAGTATAAGACTTTCTTTAACAAAAACAGAGTTGAGTTTCAGGGTGATGATAAGAGTGACAGAATTCATGCCACATAATGACAGAACCCAGTATTCCTAATGCATGCACTGAAGCATATTCCTTACGGAATAAGTCAGAGAAAATAATGTGAAGGTTAAAAAAACAGTGCTGCTAGCCTTTCGTGCTTCCTCCAAAATTATCCTGGTCCACTACACACATTCTCTTTCACACGCAGAAAGTGGTGTTTAAACTTCCTCTCAGATACATATTTAGTCTTTGCTTTTCTTGTCTTCATTATGGCAGCATCCCCTTTAATTATCATCCCAGTGTTATGAACTTTCTGTAAAGCACTCCAAAAAAGCTGAGGGAAGGAAGGGTCATGATCTGAGCTGATTCCCCACTGCCCTCACAAATCCTCCACCACATGAGCAAGGCGTCCAGCTAGAGCACCCTCTCCCCTTCCCTGGATCACCATGAAAGCATTGAGGACACTCTCCCCTTCCCAAACAGTGTTAAAGGCTTTGTTATGTGCAAGACCTGTTTTCTCCTGAAGGAATCATCCCTGTTGAAAAGGAGGAAAAAGAGCATTCTGTTAAGCATTATTCAGGGATCTGAACAAGTGCTTTTGTGCTCACATTTTAATTACAGATGAAAATCTGAATACTCTTGGATCCGAAGAGGTATAGAGAAGCAACAGAACAGGTAAAGAGAGAGAGATATTCTGAGAGCTCATGTGCCGAGTGTCAGAATTTGGGGATAAGTATTGAAGATAAAGGGGAAAATTTTAACACGTATATGGAGAAACTTCCAAATAGTATTTTTAAATCCAGTTGCCCACTGTATTGTACTTTTTGTAATCACAGATTACTGTCTCAAGTGGGAACATTTATATTCCTTTTGTGCAGTAAAAACTTGCAATATTATGTTCAAAACAACTGACTATCATTTTTAGTGCACAAGAACTGAGGGAAACTACAACATATTTTATTCTACTTTAAGTCTTGAAAATTAGGAGCTTAAGCAAACTGATAAATCTACTCCTAAAAAAAAAAGTAAAGAAAGGAAAAAGAAAAGAAAGGAAAAAGAAAAGGAAAAGAAAAGAAAAGAAAAGAAAAGAAAAAAGAAAAGAAAAGAAAAGAAAAGAAAAGAAAAGAAAAGAAAAGAAAAGAAAAGAAAAGAAAAGAAAAGAAAAGAAAAGAAAAGAAAAGAAAAGAAAAGAAAAGAAAAGAAAAGAAAAGAAAAGAAACCTTTGAGAACCATGATGGCATAACTATATTAGCTAGCTATTTCTGTTGAGTAGTTACTTGTGAAATTAAAATTAATTAAAGTTAAGTGTTGGTAAAAATCATACAAAATCGTAAACAGCCTATTTTGTAGAACGTCATCTGTGAAATTGCATATTCTGGTACTTTTGGATTCTCAGAGATGCTAGGATTACATTAGGTTCATATTTTAACTTTCAGAATCCAGAAAGGGAAGATGTATTCAGAATGTATTTTATAAGGAGCTGGAGATAAACTCTAGACATAGTGGAGTCTGAACATAAACTGTACATAGTATATAAAGCCTTGAGCAACCATATGATGGGTGGTGTAAGCCAATACTTTTTTTAGATTAAATGTGTCTGTCTATCTATCTATCTATCTATCTATCTATCTATCTATCTATCTATCTATCTATCTATCTATCTATCATACAAAGAGGGAATGCAACAAAGATCAAAATATTAAGACAGTAGGTGATGCAGTTATAACTACAGCTTGAATTTTATTAGAGGAAAAAAATGAGATTGCTTTTTTAAATTTCGTAGGTGTATTGATTTTGCCTGTAATTTCCCTAAATTAGTTTTAACAGCAATAATCCTACACAAGTTAATGGCAAATAACCTAAGCACCAGTTTGACAAAATTCAGTACTCCTGTGTTCTACTCTCTTTTTTCACTAAAAGAGCCTTAGGATAATCTGCTGCCTTGCTTTTCGCATTGATTTCTATTAGTCAGTAGCCACACTAGTCAGACAGCTCCACTATTTCAACAGCCCCATCAGTGACCATGATCATGTCAGACCAGAGTGTTCTTGAAATTTTCCACCTTTTTTGTGGTCTCAAACTGTTTCCCTTGGAAACTGCATTTTGCTAATGTTTCATACCACCAGAAAGAAACTTCAGTAATAACAATGTCGAAGAGGACTGATCTTCCTTAGGGAAGTTCCTACCTAGAAATAGCCCTGACTCTCCCTGTTGTTCCCACTCATTTTGTACGTCAGTGGTAAGCCCAGAGAAGTAACAGGGTGGTATGTGATTTAGAAAAATGGTATAAAAAATTTGGAGTGTGGAGTCACTGTCCCTACAGATGTTTAAAGATTGGACATGGAAGATAGTGCCATGGTCTAGCTGGCATTGGGGTGTTCATTCATAGGTTGGACTTGATGATCTTAGAAATCTTTTCCAACTTAATTGTTTTTGTGATTCTGTTCATTATGTGGAAAGTCCAGTTAAGTGTAGACCAGGTGTTACTACCCTGTTTGCTGTCATATTCAATAATGTGTACTGGACAATTCATTCTGGAAATCTGACTGGAAATGTAATCATTAAATGTATTCTTTTATTCTTTTATAAATATACACCATCTATTTTTTTAAACTTTTTTTCTCATTCTTTCTTTTTATTGTCCCTACTTACACTTCCAATGCCACACCATATAAATGCATCAGCCAGAAAGGATAATATTGCCTCAAGATTCTCACCCCTTTCTCTTAACTTTACTCTGCAAACTCCTCTGCTTTCTGATGCTCTTCTCGTTCTTCTGTTTCAGTCTTGCATTCTTGTTAAACACAGTATTTTACTTTGTATTTTCCTTCTCTCTGAGATGTTCCCTTTTTGCTGATAGTTAATATCTCAAAAAGGTGCCTTTTACTTGACCTATTCATGATGCCTATATATCAGTGAAAGTGGTATCTTCTATTTCCTATTTCCCTTCACTGATTCTTTCACTAAAAATCATGAAGTTTAGTAGAAAAAGAAGTAAAGAGGACAAGAAGCAACACCATACACAAGGGCTCTTCATCATTCATTACTTGAGAAAAGCTGATTTGCAGGAATAATTCCCTATAGGTATTATTACACAATACCCAGTTAGGTCATTTGAAGCCCTGTATTCTGAATCTGTTAAAATAAGAAGCTTTAATCTTGTAAAAAATTTCATTTTCTCTGATTTTCATGATTTCTAGGTTGCCCAGACAAAACTAATCTGATAGAGGAGCTATTACATTTATCATCATACAGAAGCACAGCACTTATCTCACAGTATTACTTGCTTTCAGTTGTTGTTATCAATTGGCCAGGAATGAATTAAGAGAAGTTGAAAACAAAGAAAATGTCACTAGCACTGTAAGAATTGAAAGATTCATGGTTTTAATTGAAATTTCTGTGTTATTTAATTTTCTTAAAGGTTATAGTACATAAATACAAATATATATATATATATATACATACAAATATATAATCATTGCCTGAAATTATAAAGATGGTAATCACTTAGAAAAACAACCAAGTATTTATGGAAATAAAGAAGGGATAGCTAAACCTAAAGCCCTTATCAAATTTGTACTCATGAAGAAACTCTATTTGGTACAAAAGGATTTCAGTGTCTCCAGTGATATAGTTGAAATACAAGAGAATTTGAATTACAAAACTCCCTTTTGTCACTTTTGTCTGAGTTTTGGAAAGCACAATGCTTCCCTAAAGGTACTGATGCTCTCCTCCTAGACTTTTAGAAGGACCCTTCATCACAGGAGTTTGACTGATTGGGCTCAGTGTGAGCTCTGGTAGCTCAGCTTTGAAACAGAGCAGTTTGTATTTGTTTTGTAAAACCCTCAGCAGGGGTTCACCTCTCTTTCCTGAGGGCTTGTTTTTGTTTCTTTAAATCATGTTTGTTCTTCCTTTTTTATTTTTTTTTCACCCTCAGAAGTGCTGGGGAGATTCTCTTGGCCTCTGCATGAGCTAGTGTGCAAGCATACTTTCACCCAGTCTTGTACCTCGACAATTTTGATCATGAGTCTGACCAGCTGACCTGCCCCTTTGGCTTTGACCTTGGGTATCCCTCTTCATTACCCCCTGTGCCCATCAATGTAAATTTCTGAACTGCTCTTCTCCCGCACAAGTGCTGTAGGACTGCAAACTTTTACGGCAGAATCCTGTTCCTTCCTGCCTTGCTGTGTTTCTGAACTTCCAGCTTGCCTACCCTTCCTTTGCTACTCCCTAAGATGTGCTAAGTGCTTCTCATCGGATCTGGAGTCTGTCAGCTGATTTATTCCACAGAAACTCTCTTTCAAACGAAGTCTGGGAAAGATATTGTGCCTCAGTGCTGTCATCTTGCATTAGTAGATTTTCTTTACATGCTTTTATTCACATCTTGATTTGGACAGACACTTTTATTTCTTGGGTAGCATTGTAGCTCTAATTATTAACATATTAATAAGCTACTGAAGCATCATTAGAACACCTGAAAATCTTTATTTCAAAGATGTTTGTGATGCTATGTCAGATTTAATAGTTTTCAGCTGTTTTATTTTTCCACTTTCATTATAAGAAGGAACTAACACTGGCCTAAAGGAAAATGACTTCTGCTCCTTACAGCTATTCACCTAAAATCAATTTGCAATAAAATGCAGGAACAATTTCAAAATCAGTTAACCTTAAACTCAGATATGCCCCAAAGTTAGGTTGCATGGAGGTTTTTCCCACAAAAATTTAGTCTTTAAGAGCAATTATCTGTGTCTGTGATACTGTTTCCTTCAATGTAAGTCCAATGAAGTAGTGAAAAGATCAAGGAAAGAGGCAATACCCTAATCACAGCGTGATTCTTGGTCTATGTTAATATGGATAAATAAAGAAAAACCAGGGTGAATCTATTTTGCATCTCCCCAGTGTAACCTACCCTTTCATCCTGTTCTTTACCCATACACAGGTCTACATATAAAATAGATGCACTACACCCTTCAAGGAAAAAGCAAATCCTTGTCAAGTCCCAGACAGTGTAATTCTAATAGATCAGTGCTGGTGTCCATGAAAGCTCCTGAGCTGTTATGAAACTGTTTTTGACTCACAAATCTGATCTTCACATGTATTCTACAAATATGATCTTGCTTTTATCAAGACCTCTTGGAATTCAGGGAAATCCAGAGGATTTTTTGTTAACACTACTACTTTATTGACAACTCAGAAGAACACTCAGTCTTAGACATTATTATAACTTCAATCGATATCTCAGAAGTTTTTTTCTTTCTTTGGTAGTGAATTACAGTTGTTTTAAGGCTACATTAAATTTTCCCTAGCTTTATCCTCTTTTTCCACCTGGACCCTCTTAGTATCACACTCAGGCTTGAACTAGCAGTAATATTAATACTTTTTTTTTTTTTATTTTGGTCTGATAATAGATTTTCTCTCTATCCTCAAACATACTGCATAAACCAAACTGCTATGTGCTTTAACCATTGTTTTTCATGTTTAAAATCTATTAATACATTCTCAATACATGTATTAATCTATGACACAACAGCACAAACATGCACAATATTATGAAAGACTAAGGATAATCACACAATCATTAAGGTTGGAAGAGATCCCAAGATCATGAAGTGCAATCTTTGACTGAACACCACCTTCTCACCTTGACCACAGCCCTAGGCGCCATGTCCACTACTTGAACACTTGCAGGCATGGTGACTCCACCAACCCCCTGGGGAGCCTATTCCAATGCTTGACCACCCTTTCCATCAAGAAATTCTTCCTGATATCCAATGTGAATCTTCCTTGGCACACCTTGAGGCTGTTTCCCCTTGTCCTGTTACTGGTTGCCTGGGAGAACAGGCCGATCCCCACCTGGCTACAGCCTCTTTTCAGGCAGCTGTAGAGAGTAGTAAGGTCTCCGGTCTCCCCTGAGCCCCCTTTTCTCCAGATTAAACACCCCCACCCCACAAGACGGTGTTCACAAGACTTGCGGTCCAGACCCATTCCCACCTCCATTGCTCTTCTAATTTTTTTTTTTTATAGTATCTTTTGGAGATCAAATTAATAATTATATCCTATAATGACCAATATACATCTTGTTTCAGCCATTGCAATCTGAAGGATCTTTTGATGTGGAATGAAAAATAAGTTATTTAAAAAAAAAATCAGGTGAAGTTTCTTCTTGTTAAGCATGCATCTCCAGACTTCGCTCATTAAAGTAGCAAGTCTAAATTTACACTGAAAAATATCCTTTTTTCTATCTTCACAGGCATATAATTTAAACATTAATTTTAAATAGCCTCAGGGCTGTTGGACAAGTAATGAAGGCTTTTCCTGTTAGTTTCATTCAGTTTTCTCACACAGCCTTCAGTTTCATAATGAAGAGCAGAAAAATTTCAAAGTTGCACGATGTAAGAAAAGATAACATAATTTCTTCCAAAATGTGTGAGCAAGTAAACCACATAAGGTTTGACTGTTCCTAGAAAACCATAGTGCATCCATCTTCTCATCAAGTATTATATAGATGCTAAGTGTCTGTGTCTAACAGAGAGTGGAAACAGCCTTCTAGTATTCCCTGCTCCCTTTGCTCCAATGGAAATAATTTCACAAGGCTTAAGTTGGAAAAGAAATAGAATTAATGGCTCCAGGAGAATTGAGAATTTTACAGCTTCAATATTTTATTTTTTTTTCTTTTTTTTCCATTTTTAAAGCATGGAGAAGACTCCTATGTGTTTTGAACTGACTCAGGTTTATCATGTATTATTTTTAGACCTAAAGTCATCAGCAGTCTCTATCTTGAGCTTGATATGGAAGATAAACACGGATTCTGAGCAGTTTTCTGCACACTTTCCCCAACCATATAGTCCTTGTGCACAGTAAAATGATAATGTTCATTATCATAAAGTGACTACTGATTAGCAAAAGGCTATTACAACACCACAGTTATCTGGACATTGAAGAGAATAGTTTGAATTTATGCTAAATAAGATATCTGTATACATTTGGAAACAATTCAGTAATAATCCAGATTTATGCGATGCAAAATACCTGTTTGCTTTTCATAACTGACTTTATAGCTTTTCCCCCCCCCTTGGAATAAATGCTTTTATATCGTTAAGATAAAGGAGGAACAATTGAACAGTAGGATGGCATTTGCATGGAATAACATGCAGAGGAAAAATAAGTTCCATAAATACATTGAAATAGAATAATAATAGCATAGTACTGATTGTATTGCCTACACTACACAAGTGTTTGGTCACCTACACTGAACACTAGACACTCACTGCAAAATTTAAAGTGTAATATACATGCATTGACTCTTTCCTCGCAATGTCAATCTCATACCATGTCACCAAGTTTCTTAAAATCTCTTTCTTTTGGCACAATTACAATAAAATCACAGTACAAACTATTTATGTTACATAGGCTGGTACAAAGCATATCATTAAATTAACTTCAAAAAGGAAAGATTTGCTATAAACCTGTGTGCACTTGTGAAGTGTGTCATCATTGTGAGGCACTACATGCTGCTGACTTAACTTCACAGTTATAAATCCTTTACATGTATAATCCCTAAACTCTCATTTCAAATTTAAGTTTCCTTTTTTAGTCTTTGTTAAATAACAATGTGATTCTTAAAATAGTCTGGCACTGTCATGCTATATGCCATAGTTTGTTTATTGTGATACAGAGCTAGAATGTTTGTTGATAACAAGCAGGGCTAACTTCATTAGCAGTGAATATATTATGAGACTGAAATCTTTTTCTTAACATGTGTGATTTTTCTTTTAAACTTTTCCCTCATGGAGGACTCAAGTTCAGTTTAGCCTGGTATCACCATACTTCCAGGGCTATGTGTTAAAAGAATGCTTACATTGATATAATGACATCAGTTTGCCTAGAAAGAGTGTGCTGGGCAGAGAAAGCCGTATGAACCTCAGTATTCTTCTCAGGTCATAATTTATGGATATGTTGCCATCTTTCATAATGCAAATCCCAGACTGTTGGTAGTACAGCAAATGCTTTCCCTTTTCTGTAGGGAACTTCTGCAGACCATATCCTCTCTTCACCTATTTAGTGTTTTTCTGTTTGTGCAAAAGACTTCTGACCTAACGAAATCTGTGATTTTCCTTTTGCTGAAAAGAACTGACAGTAATAAAGAAGTCTGTATATTCCCAACTCAGATAATCTTCTGTAACTTTTACATATAGACACTTTGCACCTTAAGAATTTTCAAGATCACTGATGCTACAATTCCTGCTAAAAACAGTGACAAAATTCATAGATCTTAAAGGAAAACTCTATCTGCGAGCAAGTGCTTCTAAAATGCAAGACGAGACTCGGGACAGAGCAATGTTATGAAGCCGTTCAGGAAGCGTGGAGCTCACGCGTTTAGTTTCCGTGCGCACAGCCTGGCTGCCGAAGGGCGCTCGTGGTGAGGAAAGGCGGTGACAGCGGCGGCTGTCCGCACCCGTCCCGGGCATTCCAGCTGCCCGAAACCCGGGAAGGGGACATCTCTAGTTCCCCAAAGAAAGCAACTCACCTGAGCAGTACCGCAGCTTCCCACAGATAAAACCCCGAGACAGCCGCGCGGAGGTACCTAATCCTGGCCATGCCGCTCGGAGACGCGGCGGAGCCCGGGAGCGGCGGAGTCGGAGACATCGGAGGGGCTCGGGGCGCGGCTCCGCGGTCGGGGGGCAGCACCCAGCACCGCGGAGAGCACCGGCGGCTCCTCGCCCGCCGCCCGCCTCAGCGCCTGGCGGCCCCCGGCGCCCTCTCGCTGGGCCCCGCCACGCCCTCCCCGCCGCTCCGCATGGCAGCCTAATCCCAGCCGCGGCGGCGGCGCGGAGCCGCGGCGGCGGCGGGAGCCCCCCTGCCCGCCCGCCTGCCCCCGGCTCCTGGCTGCAGCCCGCGCTCCGCCGCCGGACGCATGGCGGGCTCGGGGCGGGCGGGAGGCTGGGCCGGGCCGCCCCCGGAGAGCGCGGCCGCCGCGGAGAGCGCGGGGCGGGACCGGGTGCAGCGGAGGAGGGGGAGCCCTGGAGGGGCTGCCCCCCTGCTGGGGCTGGCGGGGGACGTCCGTGCTCGGAACGGAGCGCCTTCCCTCCCGCGGGGAGAGGGACGGCGGGATCGGTGCCTGCACGGGGCAGCGACCGCCAGAGAGGTCGGGTGAACTCACCGAACCCCGGGTCTCGGAAGAGACTGGGGAAAGAGGGGCGCTTTTGCTTTGCCTGTGGGTCTGGTGGTAGGACTTTTTCTTAGGAGATAGGTAAGGAGAGGTGAGAAACACATCTCTCTTTCAGTCTCTTCTTTGAAAGTACAGAGCTGATTGACACAGAAAAAGCATATCCTGTTCTATTTGGTTTTTTTCAGAGAAGAAAGATGATCTGGAGCCATAGATTGGGCTAATAGGGGAGCCCAAAGAGTCTCAAAGTTCGACTGGGAAGGAGAGTGGAAGGGATTATGAGAAGGAACAAGGGAAGGAACATCTTAAGAAGGAAATCAGAAAGTTACTCATGAGAATGCGGAGGGGCGGACAGAGAACAAGGCTACAGGTACAGGTGGCAGTAGGACAGTGACATGATTACATTTATTGTCAGAGAAACCTAACATTTCAGGCAAACCAGGTGCTGCTTTCCTTAGCAAGGGTAAGGCTTTATGAGTTGATATTGAGAAATATTTATTGAGAAATTCTTGTGGGAATCTGTATGATTTGTGCACAAAGTAAAATTAAGGATTTGTCAGGAAGGGCTACACCTGGAGAAGAGCAGAAGGGGGTAATATGTATGAGATTGTAAAGTAGGGCTGCTCTGTGAACCTAAAAGACAATGGCCTTTGAACACCCATATCACTGTCTGGGAGAGCCAGTGGAAAGAGAAACCTAGGAGGACCAGCTCAGGGCAGAGCTCTGCACTTGTGAGCAGCATCTGACTGGGCCTGTCTCCCACTCCTTGACTGCTTCAGTATGATCTGCCTGCTTTTTTTTCCCTGTAGCCACTATCCTGTGTTAGATGGCAGCCCCAATAGTTGCACAGCCCATGTAATTACCTCATGCCAGACTCTGATTAAAACTACTACAAAACTGTAGAGAACTTAAGTGCCAAAGACAGGAGCAGATGTGGGAAAATGAAAAGGTTCAGCAAGATAAGGCATATGAAGCAAAGAAAAAGAAACTGTAATTTGAGGGAAGTATAATCAACTCATGACAGAAAAGGAAGATGGAAAGAGTGAGAGTGGAATATGGAATAACTTTTAACACAGAAAAAATTCTGATTAAAAGATCACCAAGTAGATGAGATACAGGAAAGAAATAAGAAACAGGGATTTTATACATTCCTTATAACCAAAGATAGGTGTGAGTTAGAAATAAGATATTTCATTCGAAACCTTGAAAGTAGTCGCATGTTCCACCTGCAGGTATATTGTCTTTTCTTTTTCTTTTTAATGTCAAAAAATACCCCACACGTGGTTTTCACCACAGTTCTGAAGTTACATTGTCCATTTGCACAACGTCCCTATTTTTTTTTTTAGTTCTTCTTCAAGGCTGTTCCCAGCAGATATCACTAGTTTATGTCTACCACACATTTTAAAGCCAGTTGGGATTTTTTTGTGGACAACTATCAAGTGTATGGCAAAGAATGCACCAGAATATCACTAGAAATTTTCCTCTGTTGCCTGAACTTTTTTAATTAGTAGTGGTTACATAAAGGAGGGAATGCTCTAAGTTTCTAGGTCCACTCTGCAAAAAGTTGATCCTTTTTGTTTTTTGCCTTGAATGTCAACAATGATCATGAAAGAAACTTGTTAAAACTCTCTAATGAAAACACAATAACAAACAAACAAACTATTGAATCCCTCTATTTGCTCAGGGACAGTCTGTCGGTGCAGGTACTCTGCAGAATCAATGGAGTACTTTCTTTGTATATTTGGAAGAATTGATTCCTATCTTTCTCCTTAAAATGAGTATGCAGTGAGGCTGCTTCTCCAGGACCTATTTATTTTTGTGGACTATGTACTTCAACAGTGAATTGGTCTAATTTAATTTATTTGTACTGAGGCAAATGCATTTTTCTTATGGTGCTGTTAGTTGAAACTACTGTCACAAACTCTCCATGTCTCCAATAGGAACAGTTCTGTTAATTATAAATGCAGGCTATACTTTAAATATGCAGAGTTCAAGCTTCTCAAAATCCTTGTGGGAAAAATATATGCTTGCTTGTGCTTTAAGTAGCCAGTTTACTTTTGCATTATTTTATTTTGTTTTTGAACTTCTGAAAATTTTCTGCTTGATTTATAAAAAGTTCCAATTCAACAAAAAACTCGAGCATATACTGTTGACCTTAAACTTTGACAAAATATTTCTTAATTGTTATAAGTGTTTAATTCACTAGTGTTTTAATTACCATCTTCTTAGTCTTTCCATATCATTACTGACAGATGTACCTGCTTATTATATAAAACCAAACCAATGATTATGTCCCATATTTAGAAGATCTCTATGGTATCTTTTGATACTTCTGACAGTTTCAGTAGATTGAAAGGTGAGACTTGTTTGAACATCTATTTTAAAACCACAATTTACAGAGTTTCTCTCTCAAATATTAATGTTGTTTATGTATATATGACTCACATACCTGGATGAAAAATCAAATAATATTGCTCAGAATTCAAAACATGATACTGGTAAATATGTGCCATATGCATACAAAACTGAGCTGCATCATTTATTTTCAGTAGTATTGGAGGTTAATTGAAGTACATTCTTTACAAATAGAAAACATCAGTATGTTGAAAAAAAGTTTTCACCAAAATATTCTAATGTCAATCTTTAATTTTCCTTATAACCAACAGGCTGGATATCTACTACATCTCTGTTTTAACCATGATTTAGGTGTGTATGAAAGTAAATCACTTGTATTTATGAGCTTGAGAAATGTTCACCAGGAGTAGCCTGTGAGGCAAAAATGCTTTAAGGTTACTGGAAGAAGATACTCATAATGCAAATCATTACAGTATTTTTTTTTTTTGTTCCAAATATGGGGATAATTGAAAAAATTTGTATATTAGAACAGCAAGAGATAAGATAGGTCAGTATTGTAGATTAATTCAGTTTATTAACACACAATTTATACAATTGAATGCAAGATAATGTAGCTATTTCAAGTTATTCACACAGAGGGACCAAAGTAATATATGGATGGAAGGATTAACTAATGTGCTTTTTGGTGTGATAGCATTGTTCTGGAATATTAAGACAAACTAATCATGATTGTAGTCATGAAAATTTATTATTATGATTTTAGTCATCACATGATTACTCAATCACATTATGGTTCAATATGTTTAATCATTCTGTAAAAAGGCAGCTGACAAATTTGAAAGGTTTCTGAAAAGAACTACAAGAATGTTGCAGCTTGGAATACTTTTTTAATATAAGATTAAACTTCATCTTGTAAAAAACTGATAGGTCTTTAGATACCTGCATGAAATACAAGCAACTGTGAAGTCAAGGTAACAATTTTAAAGTTTAAGATGATTAGAGAGGTAGTGAATTGGCAAGACTGGAACCCGATAAAAGATGAATTCAGAACAGAAGAAGAATAATCTTGCTTTGAAGCAATTAAATGAGTGAAATACCAAAAGAGGGAGCAAAACTGATCACCTTTAAAGAATTTAGGTCTTGGTCAGTTGTATGTTTTGGATTTGATCCAGAAACCACTGGGCAAAATCTGATGATCTTTGAGATTCAGTTCAAATCAGCCATGGCTCCAGTGTTAAAAGGTATGAATCTAAAAACCCAAAATGTTTTGTAATGATATATTCAGCTACAGAGTTATTTACTTTCTTATAAGATTGGCTTCCAAACTGACAGTTGAAAACTACGTGTATCGTGGTGGTGAAGAATAAAGACCTCATGAATGTAGTGCTTACCACACTTGTATTGCCAGTTTGTACATTCTAGCATTTTCAGAGGGTGTTGTGATGGGATATGACATCACTGTAGTTTTAGATACTGGTTTTACTGAGACATGTTTGATTATGTTAATTAGTCTGGCTTTCTCAGTACACAGGATTCCCCAGGATGTAATTCATTCAAGTGTGAAACCCCAGAGGCTTTGACCTATTACTAAACACAAAACTACAAATAGAATAAATGTTTTTCTATAAACACAGTCCTAAAATAGAAAGGCCATTTTTAAAACATGAGAGTAACTTTACAAAAAAGAAAAATGTAGTTGTTCATTATATCTCAACAAGCAAGAAAAGGCTTAGAAATGTATTTCAGTCTCTGAAAACAAAGTGGAGTCTTTATGAAATCATTTGCCAGACAGTTTTTTCTAAAATATATGTGTTCGCCACAAGGCTGAAACATAACATTCTGAAAAAGTATTACATCTAAAGCAAGACTTGGGATAACTAAAATAAATAGTAATACAACAGATAGTAAATAAATAGACTTTTTAGTTTGGTTTGATGAATTGTTGGCCATTTAATTTTGGGGTGCATACAAAGAAATTGTTTCTAGTTAATGGGTAATTAAACTTCCAGTCTTTTAACAAGCTGTGAAACACCAGACCACATGTATTTTTCTTCAGATATTTTTTTCTTCTCAAACACATGCTACCTTAAACTTTAATTCTCATAAGTCTGATGGAGTTCCTGAGTTCCAGTGGCAACAGTTTTATCCATCACGACCTTTAGATCTGTGCTAATCTACATGAGACACCAATATCTGGAGAGATGCATTATGGTAGTAACAGAAATTAAAATGAAGATAAATGGTCTATATTTTGTTCTTGGTGTAAGATCTCAGTCAATGTTGAGTTATTTCAGTGTAATATGTACATTTTATTTCAGAGTAATAATATAGCACATGAAAACGCTCACCATCTTGTAAATAAAAGGTATATGCATAAAAATACCACCAAGCTATCTGATATTGAAATATAAAATTATTGTTAAATATTATTCATTATGGTTACCAAAAGTGTCTGTATGTATTCACTTTCTAGGAAGACAACTAAGCAAGGATGTAAATATAGTATAAGTTGGTACTCCAAAAGTAGTCATCACTGAAAAGAAGTTCTGAGGTGCACTGATCTGTTCTCTGTGGTGTCTTGACTGCCTTGGAACAAGATCTGATCTTCTCTTTATGTGTTATAATTTCTGTTAGAAAATAAGAATCAATGGGAACTTAGTATTTTCTCTCTCTTTTACAAAAAATAAAATCAGAACAGTCTATAAAGAGGGTAGAAATGCCTATGAACCATTGTGTGCACAGTTCAATCAAAAGCAGAAAGATTTCTAAGCTAATTTCATACTTTGTTGTTAGCTCCATTAATTAATTGAGGGTTTGATCCATTTAACTCTGCCTAGCTCAAAGCAAGTCAGCTGTTCTGCTGGAGTCAGCGGCCCTGTGACTGTTCTGCTGGCTCAAACCTCAAGGGACTCCATTCCTGCTAGTTAGTGAGTGTTCCTTGTTTTTATTTAATTACTCCATGTCATCATATCAGAACAATTAGATATCCAGAGCAGCCTACCATTTTCCCAGTGTGAAACTTTCATTTCTTCTGTTTGCTTGAGTGTTATTTTTTTAATTCACCCATGGGATAGTTTTGCATGCAGAAAAAGTAACAGATAAGCTTATTGTACTTGTGCAAATCCTATGGATTTTAATGGTAGAAATATGACTGCTTGCATGTGTAAAACATACTGTGAGTTGAGACCATTTTTTAATATAGTTGAAAATCTGTGGTCTTGTGGTGAGCAGACTTATTATGAGGACATATCAATGCTTTATATTTTAGGCTGTGTTGTTTTTTGTGCTTAAAGAAGGGGTTTAGATAGACATTTCTGAAATCTGATGGGGCTGGACTATCTCTGTTTCTATTAACATTTCTATTTACATTAAAATGTAAAAAAACCTACCAAATCCCCAAACCAAAATACTTTCTAAAAGCACTTCTCAGTGACCATGAGCAGATTCAGCAAAGTCATAGTGACAGTAGGTATACGTAAAAAAAGAGAATAAAACTGGACACCTAGGTTTTCTTATCCTGCCTTTCTTTACAGCATTTTTCTTGTTCATCTTGAGAATATAAAGATTTTGCAGTATATCCTGGGAGCTAAGAAACACAAGTATGAATTGAGGGAGAGAGTAAATGCTAAAGACAGAGTAGTGGAAAATCTCCACTGATTTTTCTCTCTCTTGCTGTGGTTTGTGTTCAACTCTGCTTCTACTGACTGTACACAATATATGTACATAAGGAAAGAGAAAGGACATAAATCTAGCAAGGACATCATGTGCTGTATAAATGTTCAATAACCCTTTGAATTTTCTTGTATGACTTCAATAGGTTGCAGGGGATCCTTTATAATGATCTGGAAAGTGATTCCAAAATGTAAGACGTGGGCAAGCTTAGTTTGGTAGCTGGTTGTTTCTTTATAAACATTGTTACTCAAAACTGATTCTCGGAGTTGTGAATGAAAGCCAAATTGTTTTTTCCCACTTTTTCGTCAGTATCTTTTCCTAAACACATTTTTCCATCTATTTACCTATTTCTGCTCATTTTTTACTGAATGATAGTAAAATGTAAAATGTATTATTTTTGTGATAATCAATTAATCAATATTTTTGTGATAATCAATTACATTAAATTGGGTTTATATTCATTAATTTTATATGGAATGAGTGCTTGATAACATATTTTGACTTGTTTATAAGAGCTTGGATGATTGGATCATTTGCATTGAGGTGGAATTAGGAAAAAGGCATTTTGTTTTATTGGACTTCCCGTGTCATTATTACTTTGCTATTTGTTTCATTGCATTCTATTAATTCTCAAATCAATCTGCCTCCTAACATAAACTTTTACTGTCTTGTTCCTTATTTCATGTTTGCAGTATCTGTCACACCTTTGGAAAAGATTGTGTTTAATTATTTGATGTTTTTCTCCTGAAATAAACTGGTTGTCTTTGGTTTTGCTCTTATCTGGTTTCCTACTTTTACATCTCTAACTGGTGCTGTTCATCACTGAAACACAGATGTGAGAGGAAGCACGTATGAGAAAGATGTAACATGTAACATGACTATTAGTTAGTGTTAGTATAGCATTTCCTAAGTAAGTATTGGGTTTGAGTTTGTGCCATATTTTGAAATTATTTCAAGGAGCTGTTTGGCATTGTCTTTCTTTCTGATTTTAGTCTAAATGAAAACTATTTAGATAACTCTAGCTCTAAGCCAAGCGCAAAAACTTTTCCATGAGCACTCGTAGTGTCCTCTGAAATTCAACTGTACATCTAAAGCTGTGGACTGTGTAGAGATGTGCTGTAATTTTTTGCCAACAGTAGCTTGACAGTGGGAGAAGATGGTTTCAATAATTCACCACTGGGGATTTTTTGAAGGTATGCTACTCTCGACTGTCCAGCTTTTATCTGTGTGGCAAATAGCTTTATATGAGGAGAGGCTCTAGGAAAGCTTTGAAAGATGTAATTCTAAGCAGTTACTCCTGCTTTGTTGATTCACTTAATGCAACTATTTGGCCATCCTTTTAATGAGTTTTTTTCTTAGCCTCATTCTTCTGGAACAGAGGAAGGGGTGAATCAATCATGTATGCATAACTTAAAGGGATATAGTTTGAAAATATCATGTAAGTCTTGTCTTGAAAAGCATAAACTTTCAGTAATGATAAAGCTGGACCAGGCACTTTGCGGCCAGAGAGATCTTCAATATTAGAAAATGGGAACAAATTAAATTCATCGACTTTTCAAGGTTCCCTGTTTAACTTATGTTTTAGGACAAGTTTTTCTGCCTTTTTAGGCTCACTTCTCTAGGAATGGCATGTGCAGCCTGCAGGGCAGTTCTTCGGCATGTGTGCTTTGGAGAGAAATGCATATAGGTGTCCATATATGTGTATATGCATAATTTTGAGAACATTATACACTAGATTGCACTAGATAGCATGGCAGGGCAGTGATTGTCCCCCTGCATGCAGCACTGGTGTTGCATCACCTGTGTTCAGCTCCAATCCTGTGTTCAGTTCTGGGCCCCTCACTACCATAAAGACATGGAGGTGCTGTCCACAAAAGGGCAGCAAAGATGGTGAAGGTCCAGAGCACAGGTCTAATGAGGACTAACTGAAAGAGATGAAGGTGTTTAGTCTGGGGAAAAGGAGATTCAGGGGAACCTTCTCTGTCTCTAACTATCCCACCAGTGGCAAGGTGGAGGTCAGTTTCTTCACCCAAGCTACAAGTGATAGGACAAGAGGAAATGGCTTCAAATTGTGTTAGGGGAGTTTTAGCTTGGATATTGGGAAAAATTACATCTCTGAAAGGGCTGTCAAGCATTGGAACAGGATGCTCAGGGAAGTGGTGGAAACACATTCAAAATCCTCTTGTCTACTGACGAGAAACTGTATAGCAGGATAGATTCAACATCAACAACTGTCTACATAGAGCTGTGAAGAGGACTATCCTGACCTGGTCTGTGAATTCGGTATCTGTGCAATGCTGCCTTCAAGTACCCATATCCCATAACTCATCTTTGGTTTCATCAGATATACACTGCGTTATAATTAAGGGGAAGGCCAAAGGAAAACTATTGGACTAGTGCATTCAGCACATTACTGTTGAGTGTTGTAGAGAACAGCATACATATTTCTGAAGGTGGATTTTTTTAAGGTAGAATATGTTAGTGTCATGGTGAAGAAGTTATTTAATTAATAGCTCTCTATCAGATATTGACTGCAAAGTAGTGCTTTGTTGTTTCATCCCTTAAGATGTGAGTTCATACATATTCTTTCTGGTAGGAGTTTTAGCTCTTACAGGTTAGGCTGTTAACAAACAACACTATTAAAGATAATTTTTTGGTTTTTATTTATCTCAAAAAATCTCAGATTTAAATGTTAACTGCTGCTTCTGTAACTTGTACATGGTGGAATATAAAATGTCGGAGAAACAGTTTCTCACCTCCAAATGTGCTGTAATCAAACGGTTTTGCCTCAAAGCTACTCACTGAGTTTCCAGTGTATTCTTCATTTTTATGAAGTAAATGCAAATCTATATCTAGTAAATTTTGTTCTAAAATCCCTGTTCAACAGTCGGTATTTCATACATGTATGTGCTGATCATTCACATGATGCATCTTGCCTTTAAAGCATCTATAACAATCAATCTCCTTGAACTGACTTGTAGCATTATTTAGGTGAACAATAAAAGCCCCAAACAGCAAGCTGGTTTTTATTTTGGATTATTTTTGTCAGCTTTCTGGTCCAACATGGCAATTGTTTTGTTCCTGGATGATCCAATTACAGAAATTCTGAACTCTGCCCTCCTAGATGCTTCAACAGTGGGAGGTTAGAGTGATGGCCAGACACTTAAAGGAGGCTGAAGTGACTGTCCTGCTCTGGTTATTGTCGAGTTGGGGACAAATGGGACAGATGGCTTGTACTACTTAGCTGTAGATAGTGTTCTGTTTCTTTGCTGTTTTATTAACTATTACATGGCCTGAATCAGATGTGTATTTGTGACTTGCGTGCACATGAGCAAATACACTACAGCATATGCTTAAATATGTTATAGCATTAAGTTTTGTCTTAAATATGGTTCAAAATAAATATTAAAGCCTCATCTTGAATTAATGATTGAAAATGTTTATACATTAATTGTACCTTAATTTCAAATACTTATTTTGTATTATCTCTGTTATGTTATCATTGAGTGGATACAAAGTTTTTGTACAAAAGTTTGAGTCCCTTTTTTGACATAACTACAACATAAATTGAAAGACTCTTGGTAAGTATTAAGTAATAATGAATCATAAGAACATTGTATTTGAGTGATATGTATGTTTCACATATTAAATGTGACTGCATTTTTAGTTCAATACACCATGAATTTTACTTCAGGTGTAGATATAAAGTTGATATAGAACTTAAGGCTTTATTTCATTGATCAATAAAGAAAATTGAAATATAAAATAAGATAAATAATTTCAGAAAAGAGCAGGAACTGCATGCAAAATTTATAGAACTGCATTTCTTTCTTCACTTGTAGTAAATTTATTAAGCAGTATAAAATCACAGCAGAAATGTGATTTTTATTTCAAGGCTTTACTTAAACAAATGTTTTCTTAATGTAAAGAAGGACATTGCCCTCATACCGATTTTGCATTAGTAGATAAAACTATTTTTGGGACTTAATGTAAGCACTTGGAGAGGATAGCAGCTGGGAAATGGAGGAGGTGCTGTAGTCAGAGACTCCCATTCACTTAGATCATGCATGTGTGCTAACAAGCATGCTACCATGCATTCAGAAATCATCCGCTTTGCCCTTAAGTGGGTGCTTGTAAAGCACAGGCACATGAAGGACCCTGTGGTCCTGGCCCATGGAGAGGAAAATGTGTCCTGCTCTATAAGCAAACATGTGTTCTTTCTGAACATCCTTAAGAGCATGTTTTTACATGTCACAGGTACATCAGTGAGACTCCACAGGCAACATTTTACTGTAGCTTTAGTGATTTTAGCTAATGGATTGGAAACTAGTTTCCAAAAGTTTCTAATTTTTGTAAATTTCTGAATGACAATATCCTTGAGGATTCTTTGAGACATGAAGAAAAGGAGATCAAAGGAAACGGAAATTTATAGATTCACATGCTCATATTGCAGTAATTGTAGTGTCGAAAAGCCTAGTTACTTCAGAGGGAAAAGCCTTTCTACATCCACAAAACGGAACAAGGGAAGGGGAGTTCTACCTGTGTTGGTGGGATGGCAAGTTCCCATGCATTTCATAGTTTTGGCCTTATTAAAGACTGGAAATCACAGAATCATAGAATATTCTGTGTTGGAAAGGACCCGTCAGGGTCATCCAGTCCAGCTCCTGCACCTGCACAGGAGATGTCACACTATGTGCTTGAGAGCCTTAACCAAACCCTTCTTAAACTCTGTCAGGCTGGAGCACTTCCCTGGGAGCCTGTTCCAGTGCCTAACCACTCTCTGTGTGAAGAATCTTTTTCTAATACCCAACCTAAACCTCTCCTGACACAACTTCAGGTTGCTCATCCTGTCACTGGTCATGAGAGTGAAGAGACCAGTGCCTGCCCCTCTATTTTCCCTGTTAAAAGACTGCAATGAGGTGTCCCCTCAGACTCCTCCAGACTGAACAGACTAAGTGACCTCAGCTGCTCCTCAGAAAGTTTCCCTTCAAGACCCTTCACCATCCTTGCTGCCCTACTCTGGATGCTCTCTAAAAGCTTCATATCTTTCTTATAATTGTGGTGCTCAAAACTGCACACAGTATTAGAGGTGAGGCTGCCCCAGCTCAGAGCAGAACAGGACAATCCCCTCCCTTGGCTGGCTGGCCATGCTGTACCTGATGTACCCCAGCCCACCGGTGTCCCTCCTGGCTGCCAAGGCACTGCTGGCTCAGGTTCAACTTTCCATCAACCAGGATCCCCAGGTCCCTTTCCCTGGTGCTGCTCTCCAGCCTCTCATTCCCCAGTCTGTCTGTATATCCAGGACTGCCCCATCCCAGGTGCAGAATCCGGCAATTTTCCTTGTTAAATTTCATATGGTTGGAGATTATCCAGCCCTCTAATCTTTTGAGGTCTCTTTGCAGGGCGTCCCTGCCTTTGGGGAAATTGACAATTCCTCCCTCCCAGTTTTGTATTATCAGTAAACTTGCTTAGTGTTCCTTTGAGTCCTCTGTCCATTAATGAAGAAGGGGTTTTGCTGAATTACAAAACTTCTTTCATTGGAAAATATCTTGGCTCTGCTTGTATGTTAATTGCAATCACACCTGGACTATCAAGTTTCTTCCTTCTGAATGATGTTTCTTGTAGATTTTGCACCCTAATTTTTTTCCTGAGGGGAACCAGAACTTGAAGTAAGCCTATTTCAGTCACAGATGTAGACAAGAATATTCAGATTCAACTGAGATCATAAAACTGTGGTGGAAGGGGTATGTACTTTTAGTATATATTTAATACTGAAGTTTCAGTTTGAACCATGAACAACTTCAGAGATACTGGAAGAATTAACAAGGTCAATTTATCATCACTGTCTCAATTGTATATAAATGTTATTTTTCATTCTTAATTCTCAACAAGGGTGCTTCTTGCTGAAATTATCATCAAACTATGTTTTGGGCTTTTTTTAAAAGAAATGGTTCTGTATGTCAGCTAAGGAGATGAGAGACACAGATGAAAAATATGGCAGTTGTATTGAGTGTGAGATTCTAGAACAGATGAGGCCCTGGTGGATCTAATTCAAATTCATTCATTTTTCCTGATAAGGAGCTGTGGTCTATGTGCAGAAATGATGTTAAAGAGTGATTCATTCTTTCAATCTGGAGACATAAATGTGCAGAACTCAAATAGTCTGGCTGATGAGTAATCCTACAGTGGATTTTTGTGACCTCTTCCTTGGAATAAAGGAAGTTGGATGAAAAACTGCATTACAAATGTAAATAACCTTACATTAAAAATGTAGCATTCCAGTTCAGCAATTAGGATATCTAACGATATGTGGCCTATTACCAAGGGAGCAGGAATGCAGTGATGGCAAAAAGAAAATTGAGCTGCCATGCATTTTCAGGGCCTCAGTGGGGTTAGGATGCAGTCTGCAGGAATACAGAGAGAAACTGATGCTGTCAACAGTTCTGTTCTTGTCTCTATGGCACTGCTTCATACCATTTTTAGGAAAAACAAAACTGTGTTTTTAGTTCTCTGACAAACTGAAGAGTCTCCAGATGATTTGGAGATTGTAACATTGTCTGACCTTGAGAATGTGTATAGTTATTTTCAAAATCTGTTCTATAGTATTGCTATTTCTTTTTTCTTTCCAAACTCTAAAATGAGAGTAAAAATTATTTCTTAATCTGCTTTCTGGCATAGCTGAATGTAATTGTGAGATTCATCCAACTTGTTGAGTACCACCCTGAGGGTGGAGGCAAAGAAGAAATCCCATGTCTGAGATATTACTAATATATAGGATTTTCAAGCAGACCTGGTATGTTGGAAATGTTAGAGGTCCAAAATATTTTTGCTGTATAAAAACCTCTTCACAAAAATATCTCATTCATCAAAAGGTTTTAATAAATATGGAAGGGTTGAAGCTTTTATGACATCCTTGTCAGCAGATAAAGCAACAAAACAAAAGACATCTAGGAAAAAGATGACTGCTAACTCCACTTATTTTGATGAGATTCAGAAGCAGTAGTAGCAGAAAAAAATTGACATAGTTCAGAGACTCTGTTTGTACTAAAAAACCAAGCTATTTCCTGAATTCTTAAAAAAGTGGTAATACAAAATGTGTATAAAGCAAATCCAAGCTAATTCATATTGATTCTTGAATGCATCTCAATTCTTTTCTTCCTCAGGCAATAGTAATTGTTTACTTGTTTCACAATCTGTTTCAGTATCTCACAAAGATTAGCAGTGAATGGAGTGAACTCTGATGTCAGTGAAAAAGAAGATAAAACATTGTGTTTCAATTATCTGAGCAGTGTTTATCAACAATCCAGACTTCAACTATGGTGTTTATTTTTCTTTCAATATTAAAATGAGACACAATATTTTTAATATGATATTTTAGTCCATACAGCATGAGGAGGAAGGGTTTAGAAATGTATTTAGACTTGGCAGTTATGTTTTGCAATTATGTTTGATTTAAATGGTTGTATTTAAAACTGAGATTAAGGAGTATGCTTTGAAAAAAACTTCAATATAACCAGCATGACCCTTCTTACACAGTGCTCTTTCTTAAAGGTAGTATATTATGGTCTATTGCTTCAGAAGGATGTTTTTTCGTTATTATGCGTACCTGCATACCTGTGGGACTCACTCTGTATAAGTGAAGGCCATTAGGTGAAACAAATGTAAAATGGAAAAATTGTTGAGCTACCAGAGTTAATAACAAAGCTACTTCATGCCTATTGGCAGTAGAGAGGCATAATATCGTTTTATAGTAAGGTTGCACATATAAATGAATTTCTGAAGTTAAATACAGTGCAGGCATCTTGGAAAGCCAGTGGGCCGGAAACAAATTTCCCTGGGCAACCATGAGACATTTGGAGCCTGGCATTACAGTGAACCAGAATCTCTTTCCAGCTACAAGGAAGGCAAAATTCAGTTCTTTGAAACATTTTCCCTGGAAACGAGATACGTGCAAGGAGCTTATCTCAATAGATACTAGAATGCAGTAAGGAAGATGGCTTAGTGTACCCCAGGTTTCCTCTTTCAGCATAGCATTTAAAAAAATTTTCAAGATACAATTATTTTGTGCAAATGGGTTACAAACTGTGAATGTCTTTTTAAAATCTCTTATTTATTGAATGAAGGCAAATGGGAGGAGTTTCAGAATGCTGTAAATATCTCATAAAATGCTGGGGTACTGGGAGCAGCCTCCTCAATGCTGTGGTCCTCATCTGTCCTCATAACTGAAAATTTTCAGGATGTAATTGGACATTGCTAAATAATCTCATCTAGGTTCCCTTTTCCATGGAATGCTGGACCAGATGATCTGTCAAGTTCCCTTCCAACCCGAGTTGTTCTTATTCCTATGGAATAGATAGCTTTTACAAGATTTGTATTGGACTGGGTCTCATGCTGACCATTTTCAGGTGTCAGGGCTTGTCAGAGACTTCTGAAGAGTTTGTATTTACTGCTGGGGGAAGGAGTTTTTCTTTGTCTAAGATAACAATTTTGAAATATGACTTTTTCTTTTTTCACTGACAAGTTGTCAGAGTCAACTGTAATTTATGACCAGTAGTGATTGATATGCCTTATCTGAGATCATTTGCTTTCTAGATAGTGAAACAAACAACAAACTACCCATTATGAGTTGGAGCTATTTGTTTATGGAAAAGCTTTTACTGTTACCCTTAACTGATTAGCTCCAAGACAGGGCTATCCTGTCAAGATAATGTTGTCTAAACCTTGCCAGATCATAAAAATAACTGAGATTTTAATAAACTTGTCTTGATTTGAAATGCATAAAGAAAAAAGCCTGAAAGTGGCATACAAAAACAGCTTGTGAAATTAAGAAAATATTTAAGCATGGACTCAGTTTAACCTTCAGTACCAGATAATTTTCCAGATATTTTTCCAGATACCTTTCACCAAACTCTGAAGGAAACTAAATAGACACATAACAATTGTCACTGCATTGGCACTGTGAACAGACCAGGAAATATCTTGCTTTTTCTGTAGTTTTTTCTCATCTAAGATGATTTTCTCTAGTGGAAACCAGAAGCTGAATGCATAATGACTTCTTTTCAACTTCCTGTTTTACAGGGGGTATATATATATTTTATATATATATTTTTTTTTATAATATATATATATATATTATTTTTATGTTTCTGTTAAACATGAACATAGTACCACCTAGTCTGTTGAAGAAACATTACTATTTGTATATGTTTCTAATTAAATGTTCACAAAGAAGAGATGCGACTGGGCTTTGCATAAATGTAGGCCAGGTCACTTCTTGGCTCAACCTAGGCTCAAGTTAAATAACAGAAAAAATTTAATGGAAAAGCTGAACAGCAACTGAAAGCTGCTGGAAGTTCTTTTTTTTTTTGATCTGGGAAAACTGTTCTTTAATGGACTAAGTTCTCTTCTTTGTTGATGCTCTCTTACTACTGAAATTTGTCAATGTAACAAAAAAACATCTACCAGTTTCACAGAATTTTTTACCCAAGGAGGAAACAAAGCTGCAATTTTTCATGGCTCGTAAGATCTTATGAAGAGAGTTCCCAGTTACATTGGATTTTCAGTGGAGGGATAGAAGGAGGTAAATGCAAGCAATGCTAAATGCTCTTTACTTTGTTTTCATGGATACTATAAAGGAGTTTTAATGTATTATTTCACCAAGGTCTTGTAGAGTCTTCTTCACAGCTTGTAAAAAATAATGTGTACTGACTCCCTGTGTGCTCAGGAGCGTGTGCATGTTGGAGATTGTAAATGTTTATCTGTTGTTACTGCTAATCCTAGCAGATCTGACATATGGTGTTGCACTTGAGATTACTGACGCTGTCTTGCCTAACTGCCAATTTCCAAGTAGGATGTAAAAGGGAAAACTGTTAATGTGCTATGAATTTGTAAAATCCTTTTAAAAAGATAGGGTGTTAAGTGACTTCTCCGATGTGTTGATTAGGATACCTGGTCAAGGGCGTTGGTTGAGCAGCATCTAAGCTGTCTGAGTAGAAACAGAAGCTTTGTAGCACTACATCTGGATGAAGTAATTGTTTATCACTGACAGACAAATGGTGTCAGATTCACAAAATGACCAAGAGTGGCAGATTTTCACCTGCTGCAGGTTGTACTGCAGTTCCCGATTCTGAGACTGAAAAGTGACAAAGCAAGTTCTTATCTGGGTGGCAGGAATCTCTGCCTTCTTGCTTCCAGAATATAAGAGTACTGCACTGCAGCCTTGGCAAAACACAGCTTATTCCCAGGGCTGTGAAGTTTATTGAAAATAAGTTAGTGGGATTCAGCATTATTTGATCTAATTGTAACAGTAAACTGTACAGTGAAATATTGGATTGATTTGTAACAATGTCCTTTGATTTCCTGTGTTTATGCTTCTCATAAGAAGAAATTTCTTTGCACTTTTTAGTATTATACACAAAGATAGGTTTTAATTTGGCTGAAGAGGCCAGACAGAAACTGGCTGACCACTACTTCAAGAATTAATACTATCATGTTGGTCACACAGTTCAGGCAGTCATAGAATGATTTGGACTGGCCAGATCATCTGGGTCCAGCTGACTTGCCCATAGGCAGAAGCACAGCTACACGTGTAGCAAACAAATACCTTTTAGGTACAGTAATTTCACGATTACAAACCGCACGGAGTATAAGCCGCCTTTCTGGTGTGTCGGCAAAGTTCATGTCTTTCTCAATAAACAAGCCACACACAATTATTAGCTGCACTTTCGTTCTCAGCGAACTTTCACAAAATCATCATTTAGTAACAGAATCACGGGATCACCGGGGCTTACTGGCAGGTGCTGACCTTGGAAACATTATTTCCAAGTGAAAAAAGACACAGACAATGGCTGCGGCAGCGTACCCTGCAAGTTTTATTTACAAGCCAAAAAAGACACGAACAATAGTGTGGTCATTTTGCAAGCGTTCCCAACGGATCTGCATTGCCTTTAAATAGCCACTCAGCCACGCAGGCAGGTAGCTGAACTCCGAGCGGAGCTGCATCTCCGTGCCGGCACAGCCACCCCCTCCCATCCGTGCGAGCATGGCCCGGCCCAGCCCCTCCCCTGATCCGCGCCTGCCCAACCACCCCCCCATCCGCACGAGCACGGCCAGCTGTGCAGCCACACAAGGACAGCCAGCCACACAGCCCCACAAGACTGAAAACACTTTAAAAAGTACAGAGAAATATCCCACACTTTTATCAAACTGCCAAGGTAACTCGCCGAGGTAACTCACCCTGATAACACCCCCCGCCCCTCAGTAAAACTATCATCCACAGGCAGGCAATAAGCTGTTCTCTGATTGGTTCGTTGTCGGAACAACAGGAAACCATGGATTTCAAACCAGTTTTGCTCAGGACAAGACCGGCACGGTACCAGGTAAGGGCAGATATCACATTTTTGTTAATATATTAGCTACCCCAGAGTACTGGCCGCACTTCCGGGTTTCCACCAAAACTTTGGTCAAAATGGTGCGGCTTGTAATCGTGAAATTACTGTACTCCTTGAAAGAACGGGCTGAAAGGCACACCGCTCCACATGGAGATGACTTCTGTGGGTTGCATAGAAAAACATTTTATTGGAGGTTCTATTTGCCCAGTAACAATTTTGCTTAGAATTGAGAGAAGTCAGGATTTTTCATTTCTCCAATGCTATTTCCTTAACATGAGTCTGCTTTACAGTGTATTTTAGAAGAATTGTCTGCATAGCATATCTGAGAAATGAAACAAAAGAGAGAAAACTGTACCTCCAAAATGCAAACTGCCTCAATTTACCTTTCAATAAAAAAAAAATTAAAAATCATTATTTGGTTTTCATGTACTGAATCTTAATGTAATCCACATATACATGATGGGATAGCTGCCGAAAATATCAGATTGCTCTTACCCTTTTTCTTCCCCCTCCTAAAGCAAATAAAAATACATGGTGAAAACAGATATACTAAAAATAAAAAAATTAAAAATAGAAAAATTAAAAGAAATTAAAATTTAATATCAAACAATACTAAGGACTGAAATGTTTACTTAGAAGATTGTCCAAAGAGAACTCCCAAGTATCCAAGGGATAATTCAAATATATTCTTTTTTCCTGAAGTTACCAAGTGAATGTTTCTTTAAATTAATGAAGTTTTCTGTTGTAGTGAGCAGATTTCCAAATAGACATATTTAACACAAAGTTACTTGCTAACTTTTAAAGTTTATTGTATCCCCTCAGACTTTTTTCTGTTTTATAGTTTCTTTTCAGATTCATCTTGGAAAACTGTTTCTTTTTTTTTCATATAAAATAACTAAGACACACGTGCAGAGATTTTCTTTAGATTTATATATTTTTAATATGCATTGTATATTTTGTTGAATTCGTTTTTTAAACTGTCTTGCGCATTCAGTAAAGTGACATGAACCTTAAATATATGCTACTGAGATATTCCATAATAATGAGCTCTAATGACTCTTGTAGTTGCAAGCAACAGTCTCTGTCTTCTTGTGTTACCTTGACTTTTAATAGAATGAAAAATACATGTTTTTTTCAGGCGTCATTCCAATGCCTATATAGTTTTCCCAATGCTTGACTAGATCTTGCAGATCTAGGCATAGTAAGTTTAATTTTAGAGCAAAATTATTGAGTTGATGACCATACTTGTGTGTTAGTGTGTGACTCTGGGTTATAAAATAACAACCTCAGCTGTGAATGCTTGACATCCTGTGGAAGTAGACAGACTGTCAACTACTATGATTGTGCTTGCTGACCTTAGAGATCTTTTCCAGTCTAAACAACTCTAAGATTCTGTGTGGTAAGATTGTTGGGGCAGATACATTTGTAGGATTTTCTTATGACTCCCCATTCTGATTGAAGTTCATTTGCAGTACTGGTGGCTTTTCTGACATTTACAGCTTTATGGCTAGGAGAATGTTATTGGAAGCAAAGCTTAAACAAAAAATGAGGGATATATACTGATTGCTTTCAGACATGGGAGGTCTGAAATACAACCACAACCATTTTAAAGCTTACTCTGCAAGTGTTATTAAGTATCCCAACGGTATTGCACGTTGTACTGATTTGGGAACAATTCAATTAGGAAAAGTGAATGTGAATTTTCTGTCTTCAAGTAATTGCTTATATTCTTTTAATAGTAAAACAAACACTTAAATGCAGCATGACAATATCTGTGAAAGCTTCTGTCTGAGGAACATGCAAGGAGGAAGAATGAATTGACTACTTTTCCAGTAAACGATCAGGTTCTCTAGATGGCAATAAAGTGACATCTGCCTAGCTCTGCAGATTCTGGATATAATTCACTGTATGGGTTCAACTGACTTAGTAAGCACAACATTGAATTTGCACTATAGGAGCATGTCAGCCCCCTTGTGTGCACCCATGTATTCAACTCTGAGGTAGGTTGCTTCCCTAGGGTTGATACAATCACAGAGTTGTAGGAAATGTAAATGTGCTTGATCCTTTTATTTGCAAGAATTTGTGAATCCTTAAATTAGTGTCGATTATGCCACTATTTTTTTAGGTTTTGGACCATGATTTGTTATAATATTACCTAAGTGTCACCAAATGTGAGGAGGAGGGAGTTGGACTTGATTATGTTTATGAGTCCCTCCCAACTTGAGGTAATCTATAAATTTATGAATGGAAGATGTGGCTGTTCCTGATCAGGCAATTATCGGGCAAATTTGGGGATTTATAATTCTAGTCTTGTATGTGGTCTACTTTAGAACTGTAATATTAAAATTTTCCTATTTGTTCTTAACAAGAGAGGTGCTCTGGTAAATTAAAATTGAGAGAGGATTTAACAGTTGTAAGACAGCAATTCAAGTGTCCAAAAGTTTCTTGAAGATAAATATATTTCATATAGTTCAATATTTGAACTCTTAGGTTTAAAAATTAAGTTATTGATATTTGTCTTTGACCAGTTTGTTTAAAAAAATCTTTTAAGCAAAACTCTTTTAGAGTATCACAGAGTATGCTTTCACATCTCTGTTTATCATCTATGCTAATTTTACAATAATCAGGCTGAGCTGCTAGTTTGATTGCATATGCAAGATAAATAAAAAGCAAGAAAAAAAAAGGTCTGTATTCCCAAATTTTGCAGAGTTCTGAAAGTCCCTCTAATGCAATAGATGTTTGTTTTTCTAATTTTATTTTTTATTTAAGCGTAAATGGGATAGCTTCTTCAGTGTTTGTAATATCTTAAGAAAATACTAAATACTTGAATATTCCTATACTGCTTTGTTTTATGCTTTGTTCTTGCCTGTTTTTCTTTAGTCTCTTTAGTGTGCTGGCATTTTCCCTACAACCTTCTGTCTACCCTACAGCACTTCTAGCAGCAGATCTGTTTTCATAAATCACTTTGAGAGAAGCCAACACTCATAAAGAAAATATATGTTGATTTTTGCAGAGTCCTGACATCTAACGGAAAGTTAAAATACAGACCACAATAAAATTTCACTGCAATTCATACCATGCTTGGTTTGTTTTCTGTGGATATGCAGTTTTTCCTTTAAATTAGAATATCGTTCTGATTTTAATGGGGTTTTTGTTTGTGAAATAAGATGGTAATAAAATGAAACACAACTGGGTTCCAGTCCTGAAATCCGTTCTTGCTTTTTCATAGAGGCAAAGCTTTCACGGATGTCAATGACAGTTTTGCCTGAATCAGAATTGCAGGACTGGGCTGATAGTGTCTGACTTAATGAATTTCAAAAAGGAAATTTCATTCCGTGACCAGACAGATCATTTTGGAGTGTCTTTCACAGCCAGTGAAAATGCATCTTGTGACTATGTTTTTGTTTTCCTTTTGTTTTCATGCTTCTTTAAAGCTTTTTTTATCCCTGAGTGATACTGCTCTAGCAAATTAGCTGAGTATTTTACTTGCAAGGATAGTAATGAGATTAATGGAAGAGCATTTTAGAATCTTACTGAAAGATGCATGGATTATTTTTTATTATTATTATTTTGTTCTTTCTGGTACTAGGACTGAAAAAGGTTTTGCTGCAACGTTCTTTTCTTTTTCCGCAGGAGTTTTGCTGCTTGTTAACTGCAAGGCTTATTTAATTAAAAAAGACAAACTCCCACACACATTTGAGTCATCTTAACATTGGCTAACAATCACAGATATTTAAAAAAGACTCAGAAGAAAGAAGAGTTAGTTTGAGTCCATAGTAAATAAGGGAAGAAGTGTGTACGCAAGAGAGGGTTGATGTTGGATTTTTTCTTTCCATTTGCTTTGACAACAGAACCTGCTACCTCTTTGCCTAATATTGACTTCCTTGCAACCGATGGCATTTTTGGAGCAATAAATGCAACCAGTTCTTACCCAAAACAAGGACTGTGGGGATGGATAAAGGGAAATTACAGTAATTTCACGACTATAAGGCTCACCCTTTTGACTAAAATTTTTTCCCAAACCCGGAAGTGCGCCTTATAGTCCAGTGTGCCTTATCTGATGTACAAAGTTGTGAAATTTGCCAAACCGGAAGTGTGAGCTGTGAGCCGTGGGGGAAGCCGGAAGTGCCATGGCAGCCTGCTGGAGGCAGGCCCGGAGGCCCGCGGCACCGCCCCAGCCGGGTCCAGGCTGTCCCAGGGGCCCATGGCTGCCGGGTGAAGGCGGCCCGGGTGGCTCGAGGCACCACCCCTGCCGAGTGGAGGCGGGCCCGGGGGCCAATGGCCGACTCCTGGGGGGTGCGCCTTATAGTTCGGTGCACCTTATGGTCGTGAAGTTACTGTATTTAATTTTAGTACATCTACTATGCAGAACTTATGATACTATGTATGGTTTAAGGATTGGTTTGTTTGGGCTTTTTAAGACACAGACAGCCTTTATGCACAAAACTCTCTACCATTCTTTGCAAGAGACCTTAAACTGAGGTTGCCCATTGCTGAAGTGAGGCAATTCAGTCACAGACAGGTTCACAGATGATATTGCCTACTAGTATTCAATCTATTGCTGATTTTAGACTGTAATGACTATCACTCCCTCTTGGCCACGCACAAAATTATGTGAACAGCACAATGGAAAACAGATTTTTCGTCTTAGTTGAACATTGTAATTTCACGATTATAAGCCGCACCATTTTGACTAAAATTTTGGTCCAAACCCAGAAGTGCGGCTTATAATCAGGTGAGGCTTACATATGGACAAAGAACAACAAGTTGCTATTTTAGTTTGGAGGACAGGTGTCTGCTGAGAAAGGCAGGAGCTTCTCTTTGAAATGGAGAATGTAAAGCCCCTCCCTCCAAATTATTATGATTTTGAAATCAAGGGGCTTTCAGGCAAAAATACAGGAATTAGGAAGAACAGATCTTTCCTAGGGAAATTAAAATAGAACTACAGTAATACAAAGAAACAAACTCCAAACCCTGACAAAGTCAGAGTACAACCTGACACCCTGTCAGGCAGGGTGTTGGCTGCAGTCCTCTTGCAGTGACAGATGTGATTCATTTGAAGCAGTGGTTCTGTAGAAGGTGCAGTTTCCCTCCAGAGGTCCAGTGGTGATGTGGAGAAATCTGGTTTTCCTCTGGAGTCCAGTGGAGAAGGGGCTACCTTAGTGTCCCAAAACCTCTGTTTTTATCTTGGTAGGAAAGGTTGGGCCCTTCCCCCTGGCTGCAGCAACTTCCATTGGGATGAAGTAATTTTATCAGTCACACAGTGGGACTCAATGGGCCATTAGCAGAAAATGACTCGCTGGAGGAAGGATGGGTTGTGAAAAGATAAAGAACAATGCCCTGCCTGGTTTCAATGGATGGCCCATTAGCAGAACATCTACCACGGAGATAAGGATCACTGCCCCCATCCTCAACAGATGGTGATAGAATAGATACCATTTATCACACTATGTATTGTAACCCAAGACAGTCGCCGACACCCGGACTTCACCTTATAATCAGGTGCGGCTTATAATCGTGAAATTACTGTACTAATTTTTTTTATCCTCCTCACACACTTGCTTAACATGCAAATATTTTAAATGGTACTGGATCACAACTATGGTGTCTTGCTTGCTGGACCTGGCCTTTGTAAATAATTATGAGAAGTCATGAAACAATAGTAATTTCTCAGAAGGATGTTGTGAGATGTTTAAATTTCTCTGTTTTACAATCCATGTAAAGGGAGAGGTTTGTAATACCAAACATACTGAACTGAATTCTGTCTTGTGTCAGACTTCTTTTCTCAGTTTTTCCCTGCTATTTGTTACTTGTGACAAAAAGACAGGGCACTAAGGAGCTGAAACTACATTTTCAAAAAGGCTGAAAAATAGGTGATATTGAAGAGGTGGATCAGGATTGTGGAAAATGTGCCTCAGGAAGGTCTGATCTGTATTAAGGAAAGTAGTTCAATATGTACAAGTTTTAAGTATAGGATGTATTATTTTTTTCCCTGTGCGGTTCAGTGCAGTAATGCTGCTTCCTGTGCTTCCTTGCCATGAAGGGGAATTTGATATGCCGTCAGAATTTTATCGATGCTTTTCTCTGTTGTAGCTGCAGTATTGGAAGAGGAACATGAGATGTCCTTCTCCTCAGCTTGGACTGCTCCAAGGCTAAGTGGTGCTGATGTGTCCCTTTGGTTTGGAAAGGGGAACAGGGAGACAATAGTACCTACACTATCTGCATTAGTTCAAACTTTGGAAAAACTTACTCTTCTTTATGGAGACACCTTTCTCTTGAATACTGACCTAACTATTTAGAAACAAAAATAAAAAAATAAAAATAAAAATAAAAATATAAATAAGAAAAAAAAATATCCCAAAGCAACAACAAATTTCAGGAACAAAGAATAACAGCAACCCATAAACCTGGATAAGCTGTCTCACCTCATGGCCTCCTTTTATCTCATTTGATATTGTATCAAGGAGGTAAATAGTAAAATGCAGCAGACTGGAGCAGCGGTAGCACAATTTTCCTGAAGCAAGATGAGCGATGTAATCTTAACACTAACACTGAGGATTATATGTAGTCAGGGACCATGTACTTCAGATAAGAGTAATCAAGTAGTAGGGCATACAATTAATTTCATGTTTTAGATGACAGAGCCAGCAAGAGATGCCCAGAGCTCTTTGAGGCTACACAGGTCAGTAGGACTGCACCAAGGAGTGCCAGTCACTTCAGTCAGAAAGCCAACTTCACTGGTGTTCCAGCTGAAATACCTCTATGCTATCACATACTGCATGGGAAGTAAAGAGGAGAAATGAGATGTGCCCATGCCTGCAGGACTGAAAGCTTATTGGCATCATTGAAACTCTGTGGAATGGCTCCTATGACTGGAGTGCTGGAATGAAAGGATACAGGATCTTTAGGAAGGACAAGCAAAGGAGGGCCCAAGAGAACTGGATGATACTCCTGGATAATACTCCAGGATTGTGTCCTCCAGACTCAAGAAAAATGCATCCCTACAAAGGGTAAATCAGTGAAGAACATCAGGAGGCCTGCATCAATGAACAAGGAGATCCTGCATACATTTAAACACAAACAGGTATCTTAGAGAGTGGAACCAGTGGAAGGTAGCCTGGCAGGAATACAGAGAAATTGTCCAAACAGCCAGGGATCTTGTTAGCAAGGCTAAAGTACTGACAGAAATAAATCTGGCCAAGGGCATCCAAGGTACAAAAAAAAAGCTTCTTCAGCTACACCAACTATAAAAGAAATACTAGGGAAAAATAAAAGTTCTCTCAGGAGGGATGCAGAAGTACTGGTCACCAGGATATGGAGGAGGTCAAGGAAGTGAATTAGTTCTTTTGCCTTGGTCTCCACCAGCAAGTGTTCAAGCCATAGCATCCAAGTTGCAGAAGATGAAAGAAGGGATTGAGAGGATGAAGTACTGCTCACTGTAGAAGATGTAGTTTGAGACTATCTGAAAAATGTGAAGTTACACATGTCCATGGGACCAGATGGGATACATACATCCGTAGGTCCTGAGAGGGCTGGCAGCAGAAGTAGCTTAACCATTATCCATCATATTTGTGAAGTCATGGCAGTCTGGTAAAGTTCTTACTGACTGGAAAAGGGAAAGCAGAAATCTCATTTTTAGAAAGAGAAATAGGGAAGACCCAGGAAAATTCAGGTCTCATCTCAGTGTCTGTCAAGATCAGGAAGTGGATTCTCCTAGAAAGTATGCTAAGGCTTAGGAGAAATAAGGAGGTGATTGGTGAGAGCCAGGATGGTTTCTCTAAGGGAAAATCTTGCCTGACAAATCTGGTAGCATTCTATCATGGAATTATAGCAGTGGTGGACAAGGGAAGGGCAGCAGATGTCCTATATCTGGACTTGTGCAAAGTATTTGACACTGTCTCACATGCCATCCTTGTCTAAACTGGGAAGACGTGGATTTGATGAACAGACCCCTCAGTGGATAAGGAATCTGCTGGAGGGTTGTGCTCAGACTTGCAGTCAACAGCTCAATGTCCAAGTGAAAAGCAATGACAAGTGGCATTGCTCAGAGATATTGTGTGAGCCAACACAGGCAGGCAACAAAAACAACCCCCAAACCACAGCCAAAATGCCAAGAGTAAATGTATTTCATTACCTCACTACCCATAGGATCCTGGAGTAACACCCAAATGGAGACACACAAGCAGAGGCCCTGTGAGGCTCAGCCCATCCCAGCACATGACAGGGCTGCTCTCTGCACCCGTTTATTGAGGGTCCACACACATCCCCATGCTGTGATCTCCCTGTCCTTTTTATGAGCTATGAACTTTGGTCTCTCTCCAAAGGCAGAGAACTCAAGCATGTCTGACAGCGCCTCCAGGTCTCTGTAAGCACCTATGTTATCTCTAGACAGAGATTCCGTTTCTCAAAACACAGAGCATAACAAGTAGTAGGCATTTGGCTTATGCATGAGGTTTCCCACACTATTATTCTCCAGGCCTCAACATTCCCAGCTACAAGGTTGCTTGAGC
Source organism: Catharus ustulatus (assembly GCF_009819885.2). Taxonomy (NCBI): domain Eukaryota; kingdom Metazoa; phylum Chordata; class Aves; order Passeriformes; family Turdidae; genus Catharus; species Catharus ustulatus. Next base: position 38,495,127 of record NC_046225.1, read on the forward strand.
GAATTTACTGTCCTCCTCTCCACTCTTCCAGTTTTAACCCTTTCCTCACAACAGATGGGTGTTGTTTAACATCTTTATTGGTGACATGGACAGTGGGATAGAGTTATTTTCTCAGTTGTGCTCTTAGCACATTTGCTGATGACACTCAGCCACATGGTGCCATCAGAATGTTGGAGGAAAGGGATAGCACGCAGAGGGACCCAGAGGGGTTCAAGAGGTGAGGGTCTGTGTGAACCTCATGAAGTTCAACAAGGCCAAGTACAAGATGCTGCATTTGGGTCAGGGCAATCCCAAGCACAAGTACAGGCTGGGCAGAGAATGAATCAAGACTAGCCTTGGGGAGAAAGACTTGGGGCATGGTTTTTTTTATGAAAAATTCAGTATGATTAGGCAATGTGCACTCGCAGTCCAGAAAGCCAACCACATCCTGGGTGTCACATCCCGTGACACAACAGTCATGTTCAAGGAAGGTGATTCTCCTCTGTTCTTTTAGGCATCTGAATTGACTCATTTGTCAAAAAGTACAAATATTTTTATTGTGACTGTAGTTACCCGTGCATACAAAGAGAAAGATGCAAAACCCCCTTTTTTCTTGCTGGCATATCAAACATAAGAGGCTCATATTAAGTGAACTAACATTCTAGGCTTCCAATGTCAGTGGAATTTGTGCTGGTTTAGCAGGGGGAAATAGTCCAATAGACTCACTTTGTCAGGGGCTATTAATATTTTCCTGGTTTAATTCAGGCATAAAGCTCTGATGTAGTATATTTGTGAGTGAATCCTAGTACCAGTTACAAGATTATGGCTCAAGTGCCCTTTGTATAAGGAATGACTGGGGAGGAGGGGAGGTGAGAGAGCTAGGAATGCACTTTTAAGAAAAATTCAGTGATGGAAAATATACTTGTAAAAGTAATATGATTCCAAAACACGCAGAGTTTCAGAAATCCATTTGTTCAATACAATCTGTGTTCCGTCTGGTGGAGCTTAAATATAATGCAATTTATGCTCCTTGTTTGAAAGTTGGACCCCTTCTGTGGTGGCAGCAGCAAAGTATTACATGTCATTAGTGGTTCAGCTTTGCAACACTTATTTCCAGGTAGCTGAAATTGTTTGTATTACTTCTGTATTTCTTTTCCAGGCTCTTGAGAATTGTCAGTACGTGAAAAATGACTTACCTATTCAAGTACAGTAATTTCACGAATACAAGCCGCACCAATTTGACCAAAATTTTGGTGGAAACCCGGAAGTGCGGCCAATATTCCGGGGCGGCTAATACATTAACAAAATTCTAAAAGCTGCCAACACGGAAGTGAGAGCCCGCGGCAGCCCCAAGCCAAGCTGGAGCCCGGCCAGCCCCGGCAGAGGTGGGAAAGCCTGGCAGAGGCGGGGCCAGCAGTGTCGGGGGCGGGCGGCTGAGCCTGAGCCAGCAGGGCGGGGCAGGGGGGGGCGGCAGAGCCCGGGCCAGCAGGGCGGGGGAGCCTGGGAGAACTGGGGCTAGCAGTGCAGGGGAGCATGGCAGAAGCAGGAAGGCCGGCGGGTGGGGCTGCCTGGCAGCGGGGGAAGCCCAGCAGAATCGGGGCCAGCAGCGTGGGGGAGCCCGGCGGTGTGGGGGCCTGCAGTGCCGGCCAGGGCGAGGAAACGCGGCGGCGGTGCAGACGGGAGGGGGCGGCCGGCGAGCCCGGCGGCGGCGGCGGCAGCCCGCCGGCGGGGCGAGCGAACGCGGCGCGAGCGAACGCGGCGTGAGCGAAAGTGGCGCGAGCGAAAGCGGCGCGGGGCGAGCGAAAGCGGCGCGAGCGAAAGCGGCGCGAGCGAACGCGGCGCGGGGCGAGCGAGGCGCGGGGCGAGCGAGGCGCAGCGCGAGCGAAAGCGGCGCTCGCGAAAGCAGCGCGAGCGAAAGCGGCGCGGGGCAAGCGAAAGCGGCACGAGCGAACGTGGCGCGAGCGAAAGCGGCGCGAGCGAAAGCGGCGCGGGGCGAACGCGGCGCGGCGCAGGGCGAACGCAGCGCGGGGCGAGCGGCGAGCCCAGCGGCGGCGGCAGCCCTGCCGGCCGGGCGAGCGAACGCGGCAGCAGGGCGGTGCTGACGGGAGAGGGGGGCCAGCGAGCCCGGCGGCGGCGGCAGCACCACCCAGCCAGCCCCGCCGAGCCGTGGCGCTGAGCTGGGCCACCCGGCCCCGTCAGCAACCATGAGCGGGCCGAGCCTGCCTGGCCCCGCCCCGAGCCAGTAAAGCCCGCTATGCCGCGATCCTGTTACTAATTGGCCAATTTGTGAAAGCTGCGCACGGATTCTCGCGACGAACGAAAGTGCGGCTAATATTCGGGGTGCGGCTTATCTATTGACAAAGACAGCAACATTGTCGAGGCACCGGGGGTGTGGCTTATAATCCGTGCGGCTTGTATTCGTGAAACTACTGTATATAAGAACTTACTGAGTTGTTAAGTTTTTGTGCAGATGTTTGTATGAATTATGTTTTTATTACTCTGTAAGAGGTCTCTGGAGAATCCTTTTATACTGAATTTGGTACTCGGTTAATGTTCCTCAGCAAATATTCACCTTATTCTGCATGTTTCACATTGGAGTAATTTCTCATTTGCATGTTAATCTGCACACTTATAGGTAGTCATTGATAGCCTTATTTGTCAATATTTGTGGGTATTTCTACTGCTGGTAGGTGTGAACATTTGGTTTTGGTAAGAAAGGTTACAAAATCAACAACTGGATAACAAAAAAAAATCCAGCTAAGGATTTTAATATCTAACTTGTCTTCAGGAGTTCACACACTAAAAATTAGACAGTGGTCAATTTACTTACAGTAATTTCACGACTATAAGGCGCACCCTTTTGACTAAAATTTTCCCTCGAACCCGGAAGTGCACCTTATAGTCCGGTGCGCCTTATCTGATGTACAAAGCGGCGAAATTTGCCAAACCGGAAGTGTGAGCTGAGAGCCAAGGGGGGGAGCCGGAAGTGCCACAGCAGCCGGCTGGGGGCGGGCCCGGAGGCCCGCAGCACTGCCCCTGCCGGGTGGAGGCGGGCCAGGGGGCCCGAGGCACCGCCCCTCTCCGGTCCAGGCAGTCCTGGGGCCTCATGGCTGCCGGGTGAATGTGGGCTAGGGAGGCCGCGGCACCCGCCTTCCCAGGTCCAGGCAGTCCCGGGAGCCCATGGCTGCCAGGTGAATGTGGGCAAGGGGGGCCGCGGCACCCGCCTTCCCGGGTCCAGGCAGTCCCGGGAGCCCATGGCTGCCAGGTGAATGTGGGCTAGGGGGACCGCGGCACCCCCCTTCCCGGGTGGAAGCAGTCCCAGGAGCCCATGGCTGCCGGGTGAATGTGGGCAAGGGGGGCCGCGGCACCCGCCTTCCCGGGTCCAGGCAGTCCCGGGAGCCCATGGCTGCCGGGTGAATGTGGGCAAGGGGGGCCGCGGCACCCCCCTTCCCGGGTGGAAGTAGTCCCGGGAGCCCACGGCTGCCAGATGAAGGTGGGCTAGGGGCCCCGCGGCACCCCTGCTCCTGGGTCCAGGCAGTCCCGGGGAGCCATGGCTGCCGCGTGAATGTGGGCTAGGGGGTCCGCGGTACTCCCGCTCCTGGGTCCAGGCATTCCCGGGGAGCCATGGCTGCCGCGTGAATGTGGGCTAGGGGGGCTGGCAGCAACCCCGCTCCTGGGTCCAGGCAGTCCCGGGGAGCCATGGCTGCTGCGTGAATGTGGGCTAGAAGGGCCACGGCACCCCTGCTCCTGGGTCCAGGCAGTCCCGGGGGGCCATGGCTGCCGGATGAAGGCAGGCTAGGGGGCCGGCAGCAACCCCTGCTCCTGGGTCCAGGCAGTCCCGGGGAGCCATGGCTGCTGCGTGAATGCGGGCTAGGGGGGCCGCGGCACCCCTGCTCCTGGGTCCAGGCAGTCCCGGGGAGCCATGGCTGCCGCGTGAATGTGGGCTAGGAGGGCCACGGCACCCCTGCTCCTGGGTCCAGGCAGTCCCGGGGAGCCATGGCTGCCGCGTGAATGTGGGCTAGGAGGGCCACGGCAACCCCGCTCCTGGCTCCAGGCAGCCGCGGGAGCCCATGGCTGCCGCGTGAATGTGGGCTAGGAGGGCCATGGCAACCCCACTCCTGGCTCCAGGCAGTCCCGGGGAGCCATGGCTGCCGGATGAAGGCAGGCTAGGGGGCCGGCAGCAACCCCGCTCCTGGGTCCAGGCAGTCCCGGGGAGCCATGGCTGCCGCGTGAATGTGGGCTAGGAGGGCCACGGCACCCCTGCTCCTGGGTCCAGGCAGTCCCGGGGAGCCATGGCTGCCGTGTGAATGTGGGCTAGGGGGGCCGCGGCACCCCCCTTCCCAGGTGGAAGCAGTCCCGGGGGCCCATGGCTGCCGGGTCCAGGGTGGCTCGGTGGCTCGCGGCACCGCCCCTACCGGGTGGAGGCGGGCCCGGGGGCCAATGGCTGCCGGGTTGAGGCGGGGCCTCGGCCAGCAACCCCACGGGGTGAGCTGGGGGCGGGGCCTCACTGCAAAAAAAAAGTGCGCCTTATAGACCGGTGCGCCTTATCTGATCTACAAAGTTGCAAATTTTGCCGAATCCGGGGGGGTGCGCCTTATAGTCCGGTGCGCCTTATAGTTGTGAAATTACTGTAATTTATATAATTCGATAACAGGTCTAGACAGAGATAAGATCTTACAAACCTATTACTGTTTTGGGATATTTAGTTATGTTGGTATTCAACAGAGTTAGAACAGCAAGTGGACCTACAAGGAGCACAACATGGAACATTCTTGAACTTATTTGAAACACTGATTTTTTGAATCATCAAACTTGTTTCTACAAATAACCATCCTGGCTGTTATAAATGATACAAGTGTCTTTGGATTTGTGAATAGCTAAGTGGTTGTGTCATAATGAATAAATTTCTAAAGTTTGTTCCTATATTGATGACAATTCTTGTCTCAAACAAAAGTGCTAGAAATAATTGGAAGGAATACAATGACAAGGGGAAAATCTTCCTTTTCTTCTCCCCCCTTTATTTTGCTAGAGGAAAGACAACTTCATTTTCACTGTCTTTTTATGGCCTTGAGTTGTCTTGCTAAAATAGAAATATTTTCTTTAGGGGACACTTTGAAATAGGAGAAAGCTGCATGTACTGATTTCCTTAAGTTGCTCCTCCTGGCAGACTTCCACATAGATTCTATTCTATTTGTGCTGTTATATAAATGTGAACTTAGTATACTTAGAGTACTTCTCTATGTTATCTTCTTTTCCCAAGATAATCCTGGTGAAATGTAGCTCTGCCAGAGAGTGATTTGCCAAGACAAATTTCCAAAACTGAATCCAGACATTACAAAGTAAATGTATCAGTATTGCTGAATGAAATAGAAATATTTCCACTGTCAGAGTAATTTGAATACATGCTTTGGGAAACAGTGAATTTTTTTGTCCATCAGAGGAGGTTTATTGTGACCAAGTAGTTTGGATAAGGTACTGATGGGATTGGTGCTTATGCAGAAGGGAGCATACATGGATATATGCAATCAGACACTTTTTTTTTAGACAAAACACCTCCACTACAACTGAATATATGAAATCAATATCTTAGTGTAAATTAGATGTTTGTTTGTTTGTACCATTAATTCGGTACAGAATTCTGTCAGCTGTACAATGAAATTCTTGTATGCTTGTTGCCAAGACTCCAGTAATTTACAGTAATTTCACAATCATAAGCTGCAAAATTTTGACTAAAATTTTGGTCCAAACCAGGAAGTGCGGCTTATAATCAGGTGTGGCAGAACAAAAAGTTGCTGTTTTAGTTTGGAAGACAGGTGTCTACTAAGAAAGGCAGGAGCTTCTCTTTGAAATGGAGAATGTAAAGCCCCTCCCTCCAAATTATTATAATTTTGAAATCAAGCGGCTCTCAGGCAAAGATAAGGGAATTAGGAATAACAGTTCTTTTCTAGGGAAATGAAAATAGAACTACAGTACTACAAAGAAACAAACTCCAAATCCTGACAAAGTCGGAGTACAGCCTGACACCCCGTCAGGCAGGATGTTGGTAGCAGTCCCATTAAATGGTGGTTGCAGTCCTGTTCCAGTGACAGATGTGATTCAGTTGGAGCAGTGCTCCTGCAGAAGGTGCAGTTTCCCTCTGGAGGTCCAGTGGTGATGTGGAGAAATCTGGTTTTCCTCTGGAGTCCAGTGGAGAAGGGGCTACCTTAGTGTCCCAAAACCTCTGTTTTTATCTTGGGAAGAAATGTTGGGCTCTTCCCCCTGGCTGGAGCAACTTCCAATGGGATGAAGTAATTTTATCAGTCGCACAGTGGGACTCAATGGGCCATTAGCAGAAAATGACTCGCTGGAGGAAGGATGGGTTGTGAAAAGATAAAGAACAATGCCCTGCCTGGTTTCAATGGATGGCCCATTAGCAGAACATCTACCACGGAGATAAGGATCACTGCCCTCATCCTCAACAGATGGTGATAGAATAGATACCTTTTGTCACACTCTGTATTGTAACCCAAGACAGTTACCGACACCCGGACTTCACCTTAGAATAAAATGCCTTTTATTAAAAAAATATATATATAAAAGATAATTTAGACACTTTTTTGAATTCTGCTAAACTTAAATGGAGATTTTACTTGTGATTTCATGGGTTTGTGAGGTGATGATGTGTGCTGTCCCCATGGGATCAAGAGCTTGTCAAGGGTAGCCTTACAGCTGAGTCAATGAGATGTCCCAAAGAGAGTCAAAGATGAAGGTACTGTGGAAGTAGCCAGGAAGTGAATCATAAAATGAGCCTGTAGACAGAAAAGTTTATAGAACATTTAAACTTTCAAGGTGCTTTAACATAATGAATGGAACCAAAAAGTGTTGAAAAGAGAATAATACCTATTTTGTAACTGGGATAGAAGATCTATTACTTTGATTAAACAGAATATATTTCTAAACAAATTAATGGGAATGTTCAGGGATATTTGTTCTTGAAACCAGTGAACATATACAGGCAACTTTATTCATGCTGAAACCCCTCAGGCTGTCATTGCCTGCAACAGTGATCATGCAAGACTAACTCTTGTGGCTACCATATTCAATATTAGTAAGGCTGAGAGAGCATTGTCTTGCCAACTGCAGTCTGACCTTTTGATGAGTGCTTTTTCGTTGTCCTGTGTGTTTTGTTTGAGTTTCTTCTCCCAAGTAAATGTTATTTATTGCAATGCAGTAGTAGATATTGAACTACATCAGAAAAATAAAATACAGAAATACAGTTAATCACATATTTTCTCCTATTAAATATAAATAGAGCCTTCAAAGTACCTTCAAAGTACTTATTAATAACTGTTTATCTCAATAGAACCTTCAGGTATACTATTTAAGAACTGCAAATACTATAAAAACAACTGGGAGGTTTTTTCCTCACTGTTACAGGTTATGGTTTCAGGGTAACAGTAACTCCTTGTGGGAACAAGTTTCTGGCTAGAAACGTCATCACCCATTTTGCCAATTACTGGCCCTGGATCTATTTATAAAACAAGAAAATTATGCATTACAGAAAGGGGGAGAGCTATGACTTTATTTGTATTAATTTTATCCATATTTGTCAAAATAACCTAGAATGACTGACAACAGCCCAAAGAACTTCTGTGGTGTGGGTAATATGCATGCCAGTCTGAGATTTTCATGTTCTGTGTTGTCTCTGACTTGATTTGTTACAAGGTTAGGCCAAATCTCTTACTAAGAGATAAACTTTTACTAAATTATTCACATTTTCCATGAAAAACACCAGAAGATTCCTTTTTCCTACTCTGTTGCACTTCGGGAAACTACATGTGGCCTCTAAACTACACTTGTTGAAGAGGAGTTCGCAAGCTTGATCTTGCTCCTGACAATTTTCAGATAGATGGGTTGCACCATGGTATTTCTGGGTTTAAGGCCTGAATATCAATATTATGTAGGCAGTTCTACAGCACTGTAAAGCTTTGTGCTGAGCAACACTGTCCTGCAAGTAATTAGGATTTTAAACTTCTGTTTTCGAAAGGCATTATTGTGCAGAATTTTTGAAGTGTTTTGTATGCAAGGGAGAATTAAACATTCTAGCTAATAGTTTGGCCTATATTTGCTTTTATTGAATTTTGGTTATCATCTAGTACATTTTGAAATAAATGCTGGATTATGTTAATTTTTATTTACCTAGTTGTGGCCCTGTCCTGGATGTTGCAGTGCAGAAGTGTAAAACATGCACAAAACAATTGACTGCTTTTCAGTTTTCTGCTTCCAGTAGAGTCCACTATTCTAAAAGTTAGACTCAACAATAAATGTGTGCATGGATAAGACACATTTATTGTTATAAGCAGTCACGATTTACCCACATATTAATGACTGATTTTCTATTCATTGGCACTTAGTGCTCTCAAATTTCAAAACTTTATTGTGAAAAATAATAAAAAATCTCTAGTAGAATGAAGTTTTAATGCACTTTTATGTTTGCACAATCCATCCTTGCTCAGTCTTCTCAATGTTCAGTGACTAGTGAAGGATTTCAGAATCAGTTTTGATTCTCAAACCAGCGTTCTCAATCAGCATTGAGCTATCAGTTGGAAGTGTGAGCCTTTTAAGGCAGATGACTCATGAGTGGCTTAAAAATAGACAAGACAAACAATTTCTGTGTATAGACTTTATGAACAGGGAAGAAATAGTTTCCAGGCTAATATTTCTAACAATGTTATTATCTAGAAATTATGGTTCATTAAAAATAGCTCAAATTAAGCCTGGAAACAAACAAGAAAAGCCTCCTTTTCTCGAAGTAGTCAAAGAAAAATTACTTATATTGTTATTACTTAATGCTGAGTACAATGATAAGAATTTGTGATAACATGGATAGATGAAGATAGATGATAGATTTGGCATTCTTTGGTGTTGAAGACTGGAATTTATATGAGCAATCAATCACATACTTTGACTTATATACCTGGTTCTCTCTCTCCTTCCTTAAGTGAGATTTCTTTCTTCCCACTACAAGATTCTGAGCCTAAACCTTAAGGAACTGATGAGAAAGGGGGAAAACACATTTCTGGAAATATTTTCTCAGATTCCTTTCAAGACCCAGGTAACTTGTTATAAAAATTCATAAGTTCAGATGTATAAAGATTTCTTTGATTTGTTATACTCTGCCTTTTTTCTTAGTATGCAGTTGATTATAAAATCTTTCACTGTTTTCCAGTTAATCTCACCTAGAATTGTAAACACTGATAAATCATTAGCCACTCTTTTATGTTACTAGAATTCACACACTGAAATTTGCACTTATAGGTATATGCAAATTGTGTCTAGTTTCTATTGAGATATAAAAATCTTGAATTTAACTGTGCTTGAAAGATTTTAATGCAATCACTTCAGAGCTTTGTCTTGCAGTATTACTGCCTTTTACAATGCAGTTGTAGAGTCTGTCATATTTTATTGCTACTTGTGCTACAATAATTCAGTGTGATTCAGGTTTATTCACTGTTCTCCTGAGTGGTATTAAATGTAATTGAAATGAATATGATACTCTGTATTGTTTGTGAATTTATCTCTGTGTTTCTAACCTAAGAAGTTGAAACTCTTTATAAAATTTTTGCTGTTTTTCACCAAACACAATAAACTTAAAGAGTTTAATGTTAAACTTTCCAATACTCTGTTGGGATTGTGGGATGATGTCTACTTTCAGTATGTTGAGAGTATAACAGATGAGATCCAGAAAGGATTTAGGGTCTGAAGTTCCTTCAGGTCAAGTTTTGACTTGAAAAATTCACCTGGTGATGTTGCATCGATCAATAAAATTATCCTATGGTTTTCTAAAAATACCCAGAAATGCTTAATCTCTGCTGGGATAAGCAGCATGTTGTGGATTTTTTGGAATTTCTGTTTGTTTGTTTGAGGTTTCTTTGGATTTTAGTGATAGGAGTTTCCTCCACCTAAGTCTTTGTCCAGAGATTACAAACACCACTTGCTATACAGGAAATTGACTTTAATTCTACCTTATTATATTTGTTTGTGTCAACATTTACTTCATTTTGAATGAGACTACTGGAAACTAGTATGACAGCAGTAAGGGAAACATTAGATTTTCAGATGCACATGAGGAAGCCAGGATTTCTTAATAATTTCTGCCTGGTTGACTTTCTGGTTGCAGACACAGGTGACAACTAGAAACTGGAATATTACTACTGTGGAATGTGGAGGAATCTTCTGATGCTTCTCTCTCTCCCAAGCTCTTGACTTACTATTTATTGCATGAAATAAAGTTACTCAGAAAATGATGTTTTAGATGTTGGGTGATGAAGGGAGGATACAAAAGGAATTTTTTGAGTGGCTTGCATTGGCAATGGAAAACAAAAACCACCAGAACACAAGAATTTGTATGTGACATGTATGGATGTGTTTCTAGGTTTAAAAAAAAATCTGTGTTACTTTTAAGTACAGAAAAATATTTTACAATACAAAGCTACCAACATAGTCTTGTAAAAACATGTTTTTCAAAAGGGAAGATATAAGTATTAAGTAAACTTCATATTCCTAGCATCAATTTATCTAAAGCATTTGCATGTAGTAGAGACTTGCATTATGGGTGATTGTGTTAGTTGTAAGAGTCTTTCAAGGCAAAACTGGTATGTAACAATGTAATGTGTTATTTGTTATGGAATAATGCAGAAGTTTGACATCATGTGTCAAAAAAAAAAATTCAAAACTGATGTGTTTTCTGTTAAGTGTAACTATGTATGCATTGAGTAATAGTGTTGAAGTGAAACCAGAAGGAAATACAAAGCTTATTGATACTACCTAAGTTTTATTCTGTTATTTTATTAGTTACTAAGAGGAAAGAGAAGCAGATAAAATTTGATTGACTTTATACTAGTTTTAAGGCTGAAAATGTAGTAATTTGGAAAATGCATAGTCTATTACAGTAACTAAAGAGCTTAAAATTTGTGTGAAGGCTTACTACATCTTTTTCATGCAATGAAGTCTACTCTTGTTTTTTCATTCCATTTTTCAAGACGGCTAGAAGCAGATAACTCCATGTAATTTGGTTCTTAGTTAATGAAAACTACTCTGCAACCAAAATAAAATATATTGTTTCAGTTTTGACTTGTGGAGTAGGTTTCAGCATGAGCACTTTGAGATTTCAATATGACTTATTTTTAATCTTGTTCTTGGGAGTGGTGTTTGAAAGAAATTAGGCCTAATTTCCTAATATAAAATTAACAAAAAAGATATCTCCAAGAAAAATCTTACAATGCAGAACAAATGTGTATTTAATATCTGATGAAAAGGATGCATGTGTGTATCATATCTAAAAATCTATATATATGTGAAACAGCAGAGGAAAAGGAATCTGTATGGGTAAATAGGGGGTGTATTTTTGCTCTTGCCAATATTTTTACCTGGCAAGAATTCCTTGTAAGCTTTTCTGAAATTTCTTCTCTCTGACAGTTTGGGACTTGCATGGCAGGGTGTTATGCATTGTCTCAGGTACAGGTTTATGGTGTTTATTTTTACTATGTCTTTTCTCTATACACCTTTTCTACTATGGAGTGTACCCTTTTGTGCTTACACGCTGTGAGAGGGATTATTTTAGGATGAAATGACTGTATGTGACAGCAATATGAAGAACCTGAAATAACACTTATGAGAGGTTCTGCATCCTGGCAGCATGTGAAGGCTGATGCAGTATTAAGGGCTGCATGCTCCAATGCTTGCAGACAGTGCTACAGAGTTAGAACTTGAACCTTTCCTCACAGGTAATACTAAACCCCAAAATTTCGCTCTAGCTTAACTGAATTCCCTAGATTTTTGTTGTTGTTGCTATTTTTAAGTACCTCTATGTGTTTACTTGGAAACTTGATCTGATTTCCAGTTACAGTAATATCACGATTACAAGCCGCACTGACTATAAGCTGCATCTCCAGGTGTCAGCAACATTTTGTTCTTTGTCCATACATAAGCCGCACCTGAGTATAAGCCACTCTGTCATTCGCAGCGAGGACTCGCGTGCAACAAAGTTGCCAATTAGTAACAGAATTGCGGGATGGCGGGGTTTACTGGCTCAGCTCGAGCCGTGCAGGCTTGGCCCGCTCGGGGCTGCCAACGGGACCAGGTGACCCCACTCGGCGCTGCTGCTTGGTGGGGCCACTGAGAGCCGGCCACGCTGCCGCCGGGCTCATTCACCCCGGCCCAGCGCTGCCCTGTGGTGGCAGGCGGGCACGGAGCCCACCGGCACCCCCAGCGGTGGCGGCAGGAGGGGAAGGAGCCCCCTCACTCCTGCTCCTGCTGCGGCAGGCGGGGGCGGGAGCCCCCAGCCTCCACCCTGAGCCACGGGGTCGGCAGGAGGGAGCCCTTGCTTCCCCCTCGAGCTGCGGGTATGACAGCATGGAGCCCCCCGCCTCTCCCCCAGGCTGTGCTGCCTGAAGGAGGGAGCCTCCCGCCTCCCTCCATCCTGCCACGCTGCCAGCACAGAGCCCACCTCCACCCGCTGCGCAACAGAGTAACCAATTTGTAATAATTGTGCAATCCTGGGTTTTACTGGCAGGTGCTCAGCTCAGCACCTCGGCTGCACTTCCGGGGTTGGAAATTTCAGAAATTTTTTCACACGTTAGCCGCTCCCGAGTGTAAGCCGGATTTCCGGGGTGGGAGTAAAATTTTAGTCAAAATGGTGCAGCTTATACAGTAAATTCACTAATGCAAGCCGCGCTGAGTATAAACCGCATCTCTGGGTGTTGGCAAATATTTTGTTTTTTGTCCATAAATAAGCCGCACCCGAGTATAAGCCACTCTGTCGTTCGCAGCAAGGACCTGTGTGCAACAAAGTTACCGATTAGTAACAGAACCGCGGCAGGGCGGGGTTTACTGGCTCGGCTCGGGCTGTGCAGGCTCGGCCCGCTCGGGGCTGCCGAGGGGGCCAGGTGGCCCAGCCCGGCGCTGCCGCTTGGCAGGGCCGCTGGGGGCCAGCCGCCGCTGCCACTGGTCTCGGTCACCATGGCCCGGCGCTGCCCTGTGGTGGCAGGCAGGGACGGAGCCCCCCTCGCTCCCCCGGCGGTGGGCGGGGACGGAGCACCCCGCTGCCTCCTCGAACCACGTCAGTGGCGGCGTGGGGCCCCCGCCTCCTCCCCGAGTTGCAGCAATGGCAGCGCAGGGTCCCCGCCTCCTCCCTGAGCCACGGCAATGGCGGCACGGGGCCCCCCCATCTCTCCCCCGGCCTGCGGCAGAGGAGGGAAGGAGAGAGCTCTCCCTCCTCTCTCTGCCCCCCTTGCTGCCTGCAGGGAGCCAGGCTCCACCCGCGGCGCAACAGAGTAACAATTTGTAACAATCGTGAAATGCCGGCTTTGCAGGTGCTCGGCTCGGCACCCTGGCTGGCACTTCTGAGGTTGTAAATATCAGAAAATTATTCACATATTAGCCGCTCCTGAGTATTAACCACATTTCCAGTTTGGGAGAAAAATCTTAGTCAAAATGGTGCGGCTTGTATTCATAAAATTACTGTAATTGTGAAATAACTTGAGCTCAGAGTCTTTTGAACTGATGGTGAGATCAAAAGATTAGTGTCATGGCAGTGTGCACTAGCTAAGATTCTTCTAGAAGGCTTTGAATGATCTGACATCTTAAGATTAATGTTTCCATTCTCCTATTTCTGTAAAAAATTAATTTTTTTCCCTCTAGATCTTCTTGGACAATGATCTTCAGGTCTACCTATTTGTAAATAGAAGAATGTCTTAATTTTTTTTTTTATTAGCCTTCCATCTTTAACTTTACTTACCTGTACTGAATGTGATACCATAGACTCTAGAAAGAGATTCTGAACTTTGCAACTATATATATTTTTTGACTGCTCAAAAAAAAAAATTTGCTTCCTGCCCCATCTTGGGCTTTTATCTTGCTCACTCTAGGTTTTCAGTTGCCTGACTTCAGCTATAGTATTCTTTCACTTGTTTTCCTTTCCCACTGGTTTGAGGCTTCAGTTGTCATACTCTCTCTCAGTAAAACATGAGACAAAATAATCTGAGGTATAAGTGAAAGCAAAGTAAAAGTTTAAAAGGCTTCAGTTATGCATGTGATACAATGAATATCCATGGTCTGTATTAAAAAAACAGATGATCAGTACTCTTTGACTTTTGGATGGATGACCTTTTGGTTTTACTTCTTAACCGACTGTTTATTTCATAAATCCTGCCTACACAAATCCTAAATAAAAATTAAAGCATCATTTAAGGGTAAGGATTTGATTCTCTCCCTTCCTAGCCTAATTTATTTTTGTGGTTTTGAAGGTGAAAGAGCTGTAGAATTTTTGCAAGCAACACTGCCTTGCCCTATCTGGAACATGCCTGGAGCAAAGGCAGCCCAGCATTCCTTGCCTTGCTGTCAGCTGCTCTGGTTGTGAGACTGGGTCCTACAGTGCAAAACTAAAACCAAAGTCTTTTTTCCCTTGTGTCTCTGAAATATTTGAGAACCTAAATTCTGCTGAATTTTGTTGGCAGAGATATTATTGACGTTTTTGTAACAGGTCCTCAAAGCCTATTACGGATTTGTAAATAGATTTTCTTCAGTATACTTTCAGAAATTTTGAACATAAAATATGTATTCTGTAAAATGGACAAGAATTCTGTCACATTATTTTCTAAGAGAAATAAATGTATGACTATTTACAAGGATGTGAAATTAAACAATGGCTCTTTGTTTTCTGCAGCATTTTGATAATAAGACACTGACATATCATCATAAATGTAAAGTATGCTCAGAATTATTAGATATAAAGGGGATTATACCCCCATTATACATCCATCTCATAAAGCCAAACTTCTGGCTCTTGTACTCTTAAAGATGAGTTTCAATCCAAGCTTACTCAAATATGCAGATTTTACCAGAATTGAATGCTGTCTTCATTTAGTTGCAACATCCAAGACACATGCAGACATATCACTTCCTCCTTTTCTCCTAAATTATTTTGATTTATCTTTATTTCATAACTATTTTTTTCAATGTCAGTGTTTTAATTGAAAAATCTGGAAGAGAATGTTTGAATATAAAAATTCCTATTGACACCACACTTGCATAAAATGAGAGTTTGCTTAAGGTGTTTCTCTTCAATTGTCAGTAACAGAATAAATACTTCATAAACTTTATTGCCTAGTGTATTCTTATATTCTGCAAAGTAAATGTGCATTTATTCTTAATTGCTGGATTATTCAGACATGAATTTTCGTGCCTCCAAATGGGAGATAAATATTGTTATAGTGCAAATATTGTCATAGTGAAATACAAGACTGATTTTGCCCTTTTTGCACATTACTTTAGTAGAAGTGCCACACTTCACTGCTAGTTCACAATTCTGCCTTAACCAATTAGTGTCGAAAAATTATGTTCTCAAGGGAAAGAGAACTAATTTACGTCCAAGTCATTTAGTTATCTAGATCTGAAAATTCAAACCTGAATAGCTGCAACTTGATTTTTAAATTTTAAAATATTTTTAAACAAAACAAAATCAGTGGGTGATGAACATATTTCAGAAATCAAAACATTGTCTTGATTCAGTGGAAATCAACTATCTCTAATTCTGGAATGCTTCCTAATGGCAAAACCCACAAAACTCAGCTAAAAAATGTCAAGTAATAGTTATTACATTACTCCAATTGTACAGCAATCAAATAATGTAGTGTAGGTAACATCTGATATTTTACTGAGGAGATAAATTTTGCACGTTAACTTACTGACTTTCACAAACAGGGAATCTGTTATCCTTAGAAATGTCCTATACTTTTTTCTACACAGTTTTTCTCTTGTACAGTCGCATTTCATGAGCCTAGAAACGATTCTACATGTCAGTCTTGGGCCCTGTACTGCAATACAGATGCAAGCAATGCAAGTTCTTAGTCATGAAGGAAAGGAGGGGCATAGCACATGTGTGAACTTTTTCTGTTGCCATAGTTTAAGGTAATAGAGCATTGTATAGACTCTTGTAAAGTAACAAAGAATGTAGTTTTGCTCTCAAGTCTCTCTTGTGGTGGCAAATATGTTCTGGGGCAGGTAGGTCAGATAGGAAATCAATATTGAAGACCTGCTGCTGGCTAAGGTCAAATCCATTATCAGTGGTGGTGACATCTCTGGGATAACAAATATAAGAGGAGGAAAAAAAAAAACCAACCAAACTAATCTGTGCAATTGCAACCGGAGAGGGGACTGAGAATGTGAGAGCAACTACTTCTTAGACACCAGGGTCAATGAAGGAGAGGGAGGAGGTGCCAAATGTCCCAGGCACTGGAGCAGAGATTCCCCTTCACCTGAAGATGATGGCGAGGCAGCTCTCCCCCTGCAGCCCATGGAGGTGCACAGTGGAGCAGAGATCCACCTGCAGCCCCTAAATACTCCATGCTGCAGCAGGTGGATACTCAGAGGAGGTGTGTGACCCTGCGGGAAGCTGGTAGTGGAGAAGGCTCTTGGCAGGACCAGTGGGCACATGAAGAGAGAAAAACCTATGCTGCAGCAGCTTTGCTGGCAGGACTTGTGGGGACCCACGCCGGAGCAGCAGTTTGTGAAGAACACCAGCCAGAGGGAAGGAGTCACTTTAGAGAAGTTAGTGAAAGACTCACATGAGAGGGACTCCACACTGCAGCAGAGGAGGAGTGTGAAGAGTCTTTCTGCTGAGGAGAAAGAACTGGCAGAAACAACATATGATGAACTGATGGTAACCCTCACTCCATGCCCCCATGTACTCCTGGGACGATGGTACAGAAAATTGGGAGTGAAGTAGAGCCTGGGAAGGAGGGAGAAGGAGAGGGAAGGTGCTCTTAAGACTTGGTTTTTATTTCTCATGATCCTACTTTGATTTGATTGGTAATAAATTACAGTAATTTTACAACTATGAGGTGCACCCTTTTGACTAAAATTTTGATCAAAACCCGGAAGTGAGCCTTATAATCCGATGGGCATTATATATGGACAAAGTTCGGAAATTTGCCAACCCGGAAGTGCGAGCTGTGGCAGCCGTGCCAGCTGCAAGAGCCAGCACCAGTGCAGGCGAGAGTGCCAGGGCCAACATACGGGGAGGGCGCCTGGGGCTGCATTTAAAGGCTACGCCAATCTGTGAAAAATGTTTGCAAATTGAGCACCTACCAGTAAACCCCGTGATCATGGGATTCCATTACTAATTCATTGCTTTGTTGCACCCGGATCCTCGCTGCAAAAAAAAAGGGCGCCTTATAGTCCGGTGCACCTTATATATGGACAAAGTTCGGAAGTTTGCTGACACTCAGAAGTGCGCCTTATAATCCGGTGCACCTTATAGTCGTGAAATTACTGTAATTTTTTCCAAAGTTGAGCCTGTTTTGTTTGAGTGGTATGTTCCTACCCTTAACTCAAGGGTTCGTTTTATTTTCTTATGTTCATGAAAGGAGGGGAGTGACAGAATGGTTTTGCTGGGCACCTGGTGTCCATCCAGGGCTAACCCATTAGAAGATCACGAACCAGCCTTGTATTTTAAGTGCTTAGAGGATTTTCTTTTGGCAAATGGAAATGTTCTTTTTTCCTGTTGTTTTGTGTGACATTTAAATGTAAGAACAGAGACCTTGCCAAGATTATATGAAACATAGATTTTAAATCTCTGCTATTGAATATAAAAGAAAAATCTGCAGCTGACACTGCATATTTTGCTGTGAATTTTTTGGTGGTTTTTCTACTTTTTAAAATAAGTTAGTGTTCAAAAGCTGCTTTAATGCACTTCAAATGGTTTTAGTCCCCTTTTGTAAGTACTTTAGAAGTGAATTTATATTGCTAGGTCAATTTAAATATTTTATTATGACCTCTGATAATCTATTTATTTGTACCTCAGAATTCCTGTAGGTTTTGTCTGACCTGCATTCAAATACAGTCTTAAACTGGATCCATGGTGTATGCAAATAAAGATGACTTGAGCAGGATCATAGCTGTTCCCCAGCCTTCATTTTCAACATCTTGATATTTCTGCCCAAGAAAGAATTGTCTTCCTTCCTGCAGTGGTGAGGTGACCATTTGAAGTGCTAAATTAACATATTTGAATTTTCAGTGTAAACAGTGCAGTGTTTAATGAATTTTTGTCTCTGCTTTGGCTAATTGAAGATTTCTGCAAGTGATAGCATATATCCTCTGTGGAAGTCCTATACTTGCATGTCCTCATATCTGTTAGCTGTTATTTTAAAATTAAGTACATGAGCTGGAAGAGATTCCTGCTTTCCACCAGTGGGCAGTGGTGAACTTCTGTTGCTTTGATTTTCTGGTTCTTTCCCAGGCTCTTGGACAGGAAACAATTAGGCTACTTATAATGGAAACCTGTCAATTTAATCAAAAGTTTGTTAAAATCAAATTTTCTTATTTCAGTAAGCTAATATTTTAGAAAATTCTTGGGCAAGAACTTTCCAATTGACTACTACTCTGATATTTTAATTAATGGACATGGCCAAAACAAAATTTCAGTTTATATAAATAACAAGATAAAATGCTACCAGACACAATATAAGTTTTATTTCTTCTGTTACAGACATATGATTTATTAAAGCTGTGGTTTGATTACAGCCACAAATTACGAGACTGCACCCAAATACATGCAAAAATTGGTTCTCCCAGAACAGGAATTCTAGTCATTGATCTGATCTGCAAACCAAATTAAAACTAGAAAACTTTATGGATCATCTTAAAAAAAAAAAAAAGAAATTTTTTATATCCAGCAATGATTTGGTTGTATTACCAGCATTGTTGGTTTGGAGTGAAAATTGCTGATATTTCTATTAGGAATGATATAATTCCATATTTTCTGAGGAATTTTAATTTATTTGATGTATGTTGAAAGTCCCATTTCAGAGCTGTACATGGATTTAAAAGTCTGGAATGGAGGATCTCTTACAGCAGTACAAAATGCCTCAAGCACATATTAGAGTCAAGATAGCTACTTGCATTATTTTCACTGATAATGTATTTCTTAGGGGCTAGAGGGTAAATGAGACATTGATATAAATATTCTTCTGTTTTCTATGTCTTGATTTTTTAAATTTTATTTTTTTTCAAGATAAGTGCACGTGTTTTAGCATCTTTCACTGAATGTTTTAAGTTTTGGAAAGCAATAAGAGTTGTAGATTGGATAGTCCTTATCCATGACATATCTCTTTTAAATAAAATCACGGTTAAGGAATTTAGTGTGACAAAAAGACTGTGTTCCATCTCTGGAAGTGTTGGAGGTCAGTTTTGACAGGACTTTGAGCCTAGAAGATGTCTCTGTTCCTGGCAGGAGTGTTGGAACTACATGATCCTCAAGGTCCTTTCCAAGAAAAATTGTCCTATGAATCTACAAGTAGATATTGAATCTAAACCAAATAAAAACTCTAGCCCCGTACCAGATTTTTTTGGGAAGTAAAACAATTCTTTCTTTCCCCTAGAACTGTATCATGTGAAGATCAAAAATAAGACATTTAAATGTTGACCAGATTTTTTTGTTAAACTCGATTGCAGCTATTATGCTTTCAGCATGCATTCAAACACTTTACTCTTGGATGTATGTTGAAACAGCCTATAGGTTTAAAACTTTG
This sequence comes from Catharus ustulatus, assembly GCF_009819885.2. Classification (NCBI taxonomy): domain Eukaryota; kingdom Metazoa; phylum Chordata; class Aves; order Passeriformes; family Turdidae; genus Catharus; species Catharus ustulatus. The sequence continues at coordinate 38,514,674 of NC_046225.1, forward strand.
TCCAGTTTTATAAGGAATTGTCATAATTATCAGGCTGTCAGGCCTTCCAAGATTAATCTCTTCCAATATTGTTTGTTTGTTTGTTTGTTTGTTTGTTTGTTTTGTCTGGGATTCTGCGCTAGCTTTCAGTACATTCTAGCCTTTCAGTGAATTCTTTAAAATTGGAAAACTGTGAAGAGAGGATGAAGTTCTAGGCTTTGACATTTTGAGTTGCTTGCAGGAAAGAGTACCCTTAGACTCTGGACTTTCGAGTTTTGACCTGGGACCTCTACCCCTTATTCAGTAGCTCAGAAGACAGTCTTTCCTTCTTATATTTGTTCAAAAAAGGAAAAATAAATTTATAATTGTGTTCTCTTTAAATAAAACTAAAGAACATTTAAATAAAATATTTTTCCAGCCGTATTGAAGGAGTACTCTCATCCATGATCCAGAACAAATGGGTTTTTGCTATCAAGGATGAGACAAATTGATATTTTATTCTTTAATATCACAGAAAGCTCTGAGAAATAAATTAGTTGCTTTCATAAAGGACAAAAAGAAGGAAAATGTTGCTGGCCAAAATGCTATGGGGAGCTTCAGAATGTAGGGGAAGTTTCAGAAGAATATTTGTGAGAAAATTATTTAGGTCTGCAGCTGGTCAGAACCGGTGTGAATGCAGAGCAGTGTGATCCTGACAAGCTGGTGGCGTAACATGACCTGGCAAAAAGGCAAAGATCTCTAGAATTTGCATGAGCACTCAGAGCCTCAGTGCAGCGGTAAAAGGACTCCTGCTCTGCTGACCAGGAAAGTCATGAACACTGCAAAGGTTTGAGAGAGGAGCCTGGGCTCTCTAGGCAATTTCAGAGCTCAAGTAATTCACTACCAGTGGTACTTACTGCATACACAGGTCACGATTTCATTCCCCCTGTGTTTATTGCATTCAGGTCTGATGGCAAAATGTTACTTTTGCTTTTACAGTGCAAGTAGCTGTCTTCCTAAAGTCAACACACCTGTGAGAAATTGAGAGGGTCCTGAGAGAAATAATCTCTGCTTGTGGTCTTCAATTTGGTAGCAGTCTTATATTTTATATAAGAAAATATAAACAGATTTTCTATACAGTATTAATTCATGAACACTTGTCTTTACTCAGGATTTACTGAGCTTTACCCTCTGTAAAGAACTTATTATTTGTATACACCTTTCTTCCCTCTGCCTTCCTGTCTTCTTCCACCTCAAACCAAATATATTTAGCTCTCTGCTAGGATTTTCCACACACTATTTCTCCTAGACCACAACAGCTCCTAGGCTTTTGAAAGAAATTAGCTCACAGCTCTTGTTCATGTGATCTAGTTGCAAAGAAGTATTGCTCTGTAGTGTCATACATTTATCTTCCTATTACTGGGAGATAATACGTTTGTATTACCTTAGGCTAGAATAGTCTTTCTCAAGAGCATTTCAAGTGGAAATAATGCCTTAAAATAGGTGGATGCGATAAAAAGAGCATTTTCTGTTGTGTGACAGCAGCTATTAAAAGAACATGTTGTTGCCTAACACATATGCCACTGAGTCTTTTAATGAAGTAGGCCAGTCAAGCACCAACAAGATATTGCTCTGACAATCCCACAAAGATCTTGGTTAAGGTGAGGTGACCGTGACATTAATAGTCCTGACTTGATGTCTGATAATGAGATCTCTCACTTGTATTCAGAAGAGGTCAGATTAAAAGCCCTGCCTCGTCCCGGTTGCTCTTTACAAAGTAGGAACTGCTAATTTTTACTGCCTACTACAAGGAAAAGATTAAAATCTTAAGTGTTACCAAAGAGAGCTCTATTACAATATCAGTTAGAAGGAATTCAACTTGGCTTCTGTTTTGATAATCTGGAAATGAAATTAAAAAGAGGACCTTTTTTTTTGCATCAGGACCACTGGCAAGGGGTTAAATGAGAAGGATAATGATGGGTCGTAGATACAAACAGAGCAATCACAGTCTAACAGATAGTCAAGGCAAGGCCTGCTGTGTTTTGAATCATGTGTTTGCAATTCCTAATGTGGCTGGATGAACAATAGCTTACAGGCACAAGAGTCTAATAAATATTGCAGTGTTTGAAGGAGATAATCACTTTTTTATCCCCTTCAATTCCTGGTGCATAGGTCCCCATTCCCAGAAAGGCATGTGACTCAGGTGGGAATGGGGTTATGCAGTGGGTTTTTGTATGTTGCAAAATTGGTAAGGCTGCAGTTTACAAAGAAGTGGAGATTTTTAACTGGTGATGCTGATGCCTTACTGGTCAATTTTCAGATAGTTGCCACCTCCTATCTGGGCGGATTAGATTTTGACTTTTGTTTTTTTAATCAAGTACAAAAGCAGTCTCTATATTTGGGCAAAGATTAAAATCATAGCTTTAGTTATATTGGAATCTTCAGTTGAAGAGGTTTGTGGTAGTTAAGAGGTTTGCAATTTATCCTTAGGAGAGGAGAATAGCTTTGACAGATAAGAGCTGTGGCATTGAGTTTGGTGGGAAGTAGTGTTTTGTTTGTTTTTTTTAATGGAAGTTTACCATCTCTGAACATGCTTACTATCATGCTAAAAAGATTGATCCCCTAATCAAAATAGGTGTACAATGCACCTAGCAGCACTAGTCAGTTTACTCTTTCTTAAAAACCTGCAAAAGAACAGTGTTAATGATTTTTTTCACTCTTGTGTCTCTCCTTTATGTAGCCCATAAATTCACAGTATTTATTTTAAAGGGGTCTTAGCAGAAGAGCTAATATCACTAGAAAGGCTTTTTTTTAACAAAGAAAAATTTGCTCAGCAATTCTGCAGAATCCAATTGCTGATAGGTTAAATGAAATCTAACATAATTTATTTTCCTTGGTAAATATTGCTTTTGAATGTTGTCATAGGAATCTCGGTTTCCTTTTACACTTTGCTTTTTGGATTGTCCTATTGATAGAGCTTTATAAAAAATTCTTGAAACTAAGAAGATAAAAAGTCCAATTTATTGCTTCAATTGTTAATTTCACAGTTCAGTGATTATTTCAAAACATACACTGGTTGACTGAACTACAGCTGTGGCCAAATATTGATTTTTTTGTGGGAGGTCTTGTTGCCTTTTATATGAAAAAATTACTTCACCTAATTCTCTATGATTTTTTCTTCATAATTAATAAAGCAGTAAAATTGTCTGTGCAGCCAGAAAGGTGACATGAAACTTTGAGTTAAAATATTTTTATTGTTACTAAGGAAACAGCGAAAGCATTTTCCTATAATAAAATATCTACATTTAGTCCCTGATTGCAATAACTTCTTCCAGGAGCTAGGACACCCAAAGTTCTTTCCATATTTCCATTTAACTAAATGGAGGTGTTCAGTTTAAAAATATTGTTGTTGTTTTTAGTGAAGAGCTTGTTGCTGCTCTCTTGAGCCTTCATTTACTGCCTTGATTCAACAAAGCCTGTTGGCAGCCCTCTCTCTTTTAAACACAACACAGAATATTTCTGGCCTCAGCAGGAGTAATGTACAATATGGACATTCTGCCCAATGTGTAGTGCTAGTGGAAACATTTTGTGAAAACAAGAAGTTTGAAGAGTCAAAAACAGAGTCTGTGGTAAAATACCTTGTCAGTCTATTAATGTTTCAAAATCCATATAAAGTAGGAATCATACATGTCAGTGCAGCTTAAGTGGCTTTTTCATGGTGTATGAATGAACCAAAAGAGCACTCTCAAATATGGATAAGATGCTTTTCAACCCATCATTTAACAAGTGGTTTTTGAGATCAGGCTGTGTTCCTATAGCAACTCCTGCTGATGAAGTTGCACCACTGAAGATGTTTGTAGCATCCAATTACGTAGATTTGAACTCCAAATTATAATGGCCCCAAGAGATAAAAAGTGTTAAAGGGGAGAAAATATAGTTCTACAAGTTAAAAATATGCATAATAGTCAGACAATTAGGACAATTTAATGCCTTCTATATTGCTATCAGATGAAAATATCTCACTGTTTACTCTCAAAGACCTTGATCTTACTGTACTTAATAATTTAAAAGTATTGTAATCTATAGGACTCATTTTATTGAGTGCAAGTATAAATCTGAAGTTTATTAATTAAATAGCATTAATATAAACTTGGTAACACATCACAAATGTAAAGTCAAATTTTTCTTGCAGCTTTAAAATGACTATAACCTAGCACTTTTACTTTTCTCAAAAATTCCATTGTGATATTGTAGATGTCAGTGACCCTTCAAACCAATTTTTAATTTAACAAATGTTTCTCCCAATTCACAAGCACTTTCTCTTTTATTCATTTCAGCTAGTTCACTCTTGTCCTCTGTCATCACTCCCAGTGCTGATGTCTCTGAAACAAAGTCTGGGAAACAACCTGATAGTTCCTTCTGGACCTTGTGACTCCAACAAATGAGGTTCTGGTGATGCCTTATGTTTTAGCTTTCATATTTTCCAGATTCTGTACTGCATTATTATATAAATCTGAGCTTAGTTTAAAGTGTTAGAACGTTCTTTTCACAGTTTAGTCACACAAAACAATGCTTTTTCCGCCTGAGAACCAAGGACACCATTGTAGCTTTGGGCCCAAAATGTTTAAACAACAGCAAATTGAGGAAAGCAATCTGGGAGGATGGGACTTCATAACCTGAAGCTGTAATTGGACAATTAGCACCAATATGTAAATGGACCACAATTTATAAAAGGGTGAAAACCCGTGACTTGTCATCCCTCTAGGGTCCACCTTGGGTCCATCTTGGGTACAGCCATGGCTGGGCTCTTGTACTGCCCAAGGTGTATCCTTTGAAGGCCTTTTAATAAATACCTACTTTATTCCTTTAACACTGCCCAGCCTGTGTTCCAGGTGGCCTCTCAAGGCATCACTGGGACTTTTTGTTCCAGGCTTTAAAGTGACAACTTTACTGTCTAGTGTTTGAAAGTCTGACTACCATGAAAAATGTGAATCTCATAAAAGGCCTCTGGAGGTCTCATTTGAAGGAAGAAGTCATCTTGTTCCTCAATGCCATATTTTAAATAAAAAAAGTGGTGTGGAGAGGAGTGGGTGGGTGTGTACACCTAAATTGAAAATTATACTTCTTTTTAAAATGTTTTTCTCAGAAAGCAAACTGCAATGTTTTTGGGGCAAAAGTTTAAATTTCAGGTTCCAGAAACTAAAGTGTGCCTATTAGCCATTTTTTTTTACAAGTAGGTTCTTTTCTTCATTGCTTTTCTGTAAAAATACCCATTTACTCCATATCTGAATATCAAAGACATTGGAAGCAAGGTCAAATACCATGCCCACTGTTTACAAAAATTCGGAATGCCATGGAGATGTCTTTTCATTTTTTCTCCCCAGCTGGAGATGATAAACTAACAGTGCTAAGACTCGTAAGTGACAAAGAATTACATTTGGACAGAAATAAATAAATTCGTGTTTAGTTTTTTAAAGAGTAGCTATTTGTAAAAGTATGAGCCCTCTATTCTCACCTTCTTAAATCTCCTAAGCAGTAGTAGTAACAAAATAACCTCTACAGAAAAGCAGAATCAGCTCCAGATTCTTGAAATGCTATTTCAAGTAGAATAATTTTAATCTTAAGTTATACTAATTCCCAATATGAGGGGGAAAATTGCTAAATCAGTAAATTGAAATCCTGTAACAATTTCTTATCATTATAATAAGCTAATTACTTTATAACTATTTTATAATTTTAAATTGTCATCAATTGCACAAAATAAGAAAATTCTATTCTAAATGCTATTCTGTGGAATAATTTCTGTTTGTTATCCTTGTCTAAAATAACTCACATAAGTTAAATACCTGTTACAAAAATATTTAAAATGTATATTGCTGCATGCTGCAGTATCCACTAAATTTGTAAAACCCTGTCTCCTTGCTAATTTTGTTCAAGTTTCAAAGGGGTAGATTGGAATATATGATTGGAGCTTAATATGGTTGAAGTTACTTTGTTGAGTACTACTAATACATATTATGTATTTTGTGTTTTCTAATCCACCTTCTTCCTTTGTCTACTGTGTAAATAAAAATAAACTGATCGGAACCCAAAACTGTATTTTTTGCTTAATCTCTATTTGGAAGCACATGTAATATACATGTAAACAGGAAATACACAGGAGATGGAAGAAGGCTCAGGCCAGCTGGAGTAAATATAGGGAGGTTTTCAAAATAGAAATGAGACGAGGGCTAAGGCCCAGAAATAAAACTGGCCAAAGATGTCGAGGACAAGTAAAAGGGCTTCTTCAAATAAATCTATAGCACAAGCTCAACAAAGGCAAATGCAGCACTCTGCACCTGGGAGTAGTAATCCCATGCTACCCCAGAGGTTGGGAAGCAGCTTGTGGAGAAGGACATGGAGATCCTGGTGGACACCAAGCTGTCCATGAGCCAGCAGTTTGACCTTGTGGCCAAGAGGCCAGTGGTGACCTGGGGTGCATTAGGAAGAGCATTCCAGCAAGGGCAAGGAATGTGATCCTGCTCTTCTACCCTGCCCTGGTGAGGACATATCTGGAGTGCTGTGTGCAGTTCTCGGCTGCTCAGGACAAGAGAGACATGGAGCTCCTGGAGAGGGTCCAGTGGAGGTCAATGAAGAGTATTTAGGAACAGGAGCATCTCTCTCATGAGGACAGGCTGAGGGAGCTGGGCCTGTTCAACCTTGAGAAGGGACAACTGAGAGGTGACCATCCATGTCTGTCAGTGTCTGATGGGAGGTGTCAAGAGGATGGAGCCAGGCTGTGCTCAGTGGTGACAAGCAAGAGGACAAGAGGCAATGGGCAGAAACTGATGCACAGGAAGTTCCACCTGAACATGAGGAAGGATTTTTTTACTGTGCAGGTAATCGAGCGCATTCAAACAAATTGTCCGGAGACATTGTGTAGTGTCCCCCTAATCAAGATATTCAAGATATTCAAGAACATCTGGATGCAATCCTGTGCCATGTGCTTTGGAATGACTCTGTTTTTGAGCAGGATGAGCCACTGTGGTCCCTTTCAACCTTATCCATTCTGTGATTTGGACTAAATTCTGTCAGAAGATAGGATAATATTTTGCTTTTGATTAAACAGTTTATAAAATAGCAATGCCATTTAGAATCTATTTTCATAAGTATCAATGCTGTTTAAAAAGGAAAAATGAACCCCTCTCTGGTATCCAATCTCTGATCTTGCTTTTGGCAAAGTCAGCTTACTTCACCAGATAAGCCTCCCTCTATTTGACAAGTCAAGTCAACAATGACAACTGAACCTATCTGGTTAAATACCCTATAGTTCAGTAGTAGATGAAATGACTTGGGGCACTTTGCAGAATTTGACTTTGCTCATCTGGTATCACAGAAGAGATGCAATTGAGGAATTGCAAATGTTGCGTATACAAAAACACATCCTAGAAAGAAATCAGTTCTTCACTGCATTTGCCAAACATTATATGTAGGCTGTCTCTTAAGGAAAAATATTTTTACAGATCCATGTTCTAAAATAAATCATCCATATTTCTTCACCTTGCTTGGAAAATGAAAGTTAATTTGTGCCATCTACTCTATGTATTATTTCACTAAGGTGACAAACATTTTGAATTATGCTTTAACTAGAACTTTTATACTTTTATGTTTCACTCATAAAAATGAAATCTTCAGAATAAATTATCAGATTTTAAGAAAAACAAATACTTATTTTCTATTGCTTAAAAATATTCATTATAAAAATTGGAAGATAAAATTTATGTTAGAAAGTAAATCTGATGTTTAAAATTCTTATTATTTTTGTGAAGTCCAGTTTGGGAAAATATACAAATATTTATTCTCACTGTGTTTATATAACTTGGATCTTCCACTGGATTGGAAGGATATTTGTTGAGGAATAACACTTGAGTTAAATTATGCTGCTTTTGTTCTGTAACTGAGATGTCAAAAGCTTCTAAGGAAATATGTTAATAGAATTTCAAGGGTATTGCTGTTAAGATCCAGCTCCATTTGAGAGTTAGGAAACAACATTTCTAATTCTCAAATGAAAAAACTGTATTAATTAGATGAGAGTTGATACATTTTAAAAAATTGTATAACATACCAAATGTGAGTTATACTCTCTGTCATTCTAGGCTACCTGCATCCTATAGACTTTAACAAAAACATCTTCTGTTGATTTTAGGCTGTGTCATGTAAATACCGAACTTATATTTTTACTAATAACAATGGTAAGAAGTGGAAGATACTTTACATCAATCGTAAGAAGGGTCAAGGTTCTGCTGAAAAGAGATTGTGGTCAAGTGGGGGTCAGTCTCTTCTCCCAGGCAACCAGGGACAGGGAAAGAGGACACATTCTTGAGCTGCACCACGGGAAGTTCAGACTGGACATTAGAAAAAAATTCTTCACAGAAAGAGTGATTGGGCATTGGAATGGGCTGCCCAGGGAATGGGGAAGTCAGCGACCCTGGATGTGGTAAAAAAGACTGGATGTGGCACTCAGTGCCATGCTTTAATTCATAAGATGGTGTTGGGTCTTAACTTGGACTTGATGACCTCAAAGATCTTTTCCAGCCTGATTAATTCTGTGTTTCTCTGTTTCTATTATATTATTTGCAAAAATTACTGTATTAATAAGCTGTTTTCATCCTTGTTCATTCTTAGGTACGATCATAAAATATTTGAGCATTAGACAGCTAAAAGACCATGAGAATCACAAGAAGAGCCTAGGAAAAAAACCCCAATGCCCAACGTTGTCTAAATTAACACTAAACCAGTGTCCAGAATATAAATAGTACTGTCCTGGAGTGACGTTATAGTGGCCTGTATCCCCAATCGTGTGTCCTGTTTAAGCAAAAGTTTGTTTAGTCTACTTATCAGTTGGTTCCCCTCCCCCATGTCTGTGCTTGGGAGGCTAGCTCTGCTGGCTCGGCTTTGCTGCTTGCTGCTTTGCTGCTTTGCTGCTACCGCATGCCGCTTGCTTCTGCTAGCTTTAGTTTGGGTTTTTTTGCTTATTAGTTAGGCAGTCCAATCTTTTTCTGTGGACTGTTCTTTGTTCTTTCCTTTTTTTTTTTTCTTTTCTGTATACCCTTTAAACCTGTTTGGACCGGACTTGGATCACCGAAGAAACCGGCACCCTGCAACTGAGATCTGCAGCCCAGAGACTGACACTACCACAGGAGAGACTTTTCCTGAGTTTGTCACCCTCCTACACTGGTGAAAAAGTTTTTGTTTGTCATCAGGGGTTGTTAATTTTCCCTCTCTCGTGTTGGGAGTGTTTTGTTTAATTAATAAACAGGTTTTTTCCACTTTTATTCCTCTGAGGAAGTTCTTCCCGAACCCAGTGGTGGGGGAGGAGTCTTGGGGGGTTGGTTTGTTTGTTTTTTTTTAAAATTTGCCCTAAACTAGGACAGAATGAGGAACAGGCAACATGAAATATAATAAGAATAATTTCTTGTAGTATCAGAGGGACTGCTCCTCTGGTTTGGAGATTTTTTTAAACATCTGACATAATACAATTCTGTAATCAGAAAAACTTTTTACAGGAAAAAATAATTTCCTTTCCAGTAACTCAATTTCCCTATGAGTTCCCTGGCTTAAAAAATTCTCTCATTTACTTGGCAGTTTTTATCTTTTCCAATTTATTTTTTACATGCAAATAGTCTGCAAGTGGTTGAGATGATACAGAGAGCTTAATGAGCCTTCCTTTCTTAGGGAAGACAATATTTATAAGAGAGATTTTTAATTAACTCATAGTAAATAAGGAACTGTGCATGGGCTGCTTTCAACCACTTTATCTGAAGCTAACAAGTGAACATAATGGTCATTATTATTTCAGAGGACTTTAGTTCATTTCGGGTGATGTCAATGAATATCAGGAAATGTATTAAGTAAAATTAATGCTGTTGGTTTTTTGTTTTTGGCATGAAGAAATTGATCTTCAGGAGGAAAATGTACTGAGGGTCACAAGTGGACTCAAGGTAGCAATATAAATAAAAATCTGTTAGCATTTATTTTCATTTCTTACCCCTTGGGTGAAAAAAACCTTCCTAGTGTAAAGATGCAATTTTTTTTCCTTTAAATCAATATATTAAAAAAAATTGGGTGCTATAGTTGCAGAGTCATTCTGTGACAGTGGAACACCTGCTTTGTATTTTTCAGCCAGCCCCAGCCCAGCAACGACAACTCATGTTTTATAGGTTAGAGTTTCATTGAAATTCAGGTAGTAGTAGATAAAACATTTAAGGTTTCTTTCCCCAGATATTTGTTTCAAATGTAGTAATTCAATAAAATAAATATTTAATTTCAAAAATGGAATTTAGTAGCTAAAATGGAACACTTGTTTTGCTATTTAAAATTTTGCAACTGGGACTTGAATAGGGAATCTTCAGTCAAGTAGAAACGTAAAAACTGCTTTAGGCAAGTATTAAATTTCTATGATGTTACACATAAATTGTAAAATTCCTGTATCCCTCATGTTCAGATATATGGACTATAATCTTGGAGAAGCATACATGTTGTACTAATGTTACTGGCCAATGTAAGGAATAACTGGATCCAGATTGGGTTGAGTAGGCTATCTAAATACTAAAAGCGTTCCTTTGCAGTTACTGTAGCTAGTAATTACATGAATATCACTGAATATGTTTATCAGATTTGCCCAATGCTAAAATCACAGCAGCTGCCAAACTCTAAAAGAGAATTTGTTGATGTGCAAATAAAAAATAGTAAGTTGACTCTACACAGAAAGTTCATAAGTTCAGAAGTGTGTCAGTAAGTTGAAAATGAACAGTAGGATCTAAACCATTTTGCTTTTCAAATTAGCATTTCATTAAGTAATTAAGAACCGAAACAGGGTCAAAAAACCATGCTGTAATGATAAATTTCTATTTTCTTTCAAATTTATGCTAATTCCCAATTTAGAGGTGAAAAAACAAAGAGGAGTACTGTTTTAATTGTAAGATTTACATTTCCTTTCACTCTTAAGACAGAAGAAAAAAAATGGGGGCGGGGGGGAACTTAAAACATCTTAAGACAACTTGATGCCTTTTGAAAAATCTCTGAATCAAGAGAGCAAATTTATTTATTGCCTGTAACCTCACATTTCTTCATTGTGGGTGTAGGTGATTCTTCTGTCTTTTAATGTAATACAATTTGATTATACTATTTCTCCTGACTCACTGATCTATAAACAGGCCATTTGATTGGGCTCTCATTTGGTGTGCCTTGGGTGGCTTTTCGATCAAATTTTCTTACAGGGAGGGAAAAAAAAAACCAACCAATGGTGCAATGTATGTGAAGAGAGAAAAGTGAGAATGACCAAAGTAAAACAGCATTTATACTCCCTTGAGACTTAAAGGAGCCACATTTGAGAAAAATACAACAGAGGGGTTAAACACTGCTGATATAAGACTTTAGTTCACTGGTTTTGAAGCTTGGCAGTTGCTCTTGGGCAATTCCAATATTGGATAATTGCTTAGAATGCTATGGATCTGAAAGGGACCACAATTAGAATATAATTTAATTTTCATAGAGTTAGAGAAATAATTTATTTTATAGTTTGAATCTTGGAGCTATTTTTTTTCCTACAAAGATTTTTTTGATACTCCACAACTGATTTTCATCTGGCAAAGAATGTAGATGTGAATATTGATGATCAAGGTAGCCTAAAGCCATTTCCTATAAAACGGGAGAGAAATTGATTTGCAAAAATGGGTTAGATAACGATATCAAGATCAGACAGTAGCCTGAAAACCAGAGCACTTTGGAGAGACGTGACAGTGCTCATAGAAGTTCCACCCTGCTTATACCGAGCCAGAATCCTGAAACAAGTCTCCTGCCAGGCTATTACTATAAACAGTAGATAGTGGCATTTTCAATGTTAAGAACATATAGTGTTGTTAAAAAACTGAAATGAAAAATAATTATGCTAGCTGATTTTTTTTTCCCCTCCTTTTTTCCTTTTTTTTTTCTCCCTCCTTTTTTTTATTTTTGGGGGGGGAGGGTGAGTCTTGTAAAAGATCTTTTTTTCCAAAGATTCTGAAAAAAAATCTCTTGAAAACTCTTAGATTTGGTTTAGAAGCAATCATTTCAATATCTTTTAAGAAAATCTGCTATTTGAATATATTTTATTTGAGAAAGAGAAGTCAGCTAAATATTAACAGCACCAGGTGACTATGTGTGCAGGTTAAGATCTGATAAGTGAGATGTTTCCACGTGAATTAAAGTGCAAATGAAAATGCATGCCAAATTCAATAATAAGGATTTTATTGAACAATTACAGTAATTCCATGATTATAAGCCGCACCATTTTGACTAAAATTTTGGTCCAAACCAGGAAGTGCGCCTTATAATCAGGTGTGGCTTATATATGGACAAAGAATGAAAAGTTGGTTTTAGTTTGGCGGACAGGTGTCTGCTGAGAAAGGCAGGAACTTCTCTTTGAAATGGAGAATGTAAAGCCCCTCCCTCCAAATTATTATCATTTTGAAATCAGGGGGTTTCAGGCAAAAATATGGGAATTAGGAAGAACAGATCTTTGTTAGGGAAATTAAAATAGAAATACAGTACTATAAAGAAACAAACCCCAAGCCCTGACAAAGTCAGAGTACAACCTGACACCCCATCAGGCAGGATGTTGGTAGCAGTCCTATTAAATGGTGGCTGCATCCTCCTGCAGTGACAGATGTGATTCAGTTGGAGCAGTGCTCCTGTAGAAGGTGCAGTTTCCCTCCGGAGGTCCAGTGGTGTTGTGGAGAAATCCAGTTTCCCTCTGGAGTCCAGTGGAGAAAGGGGATCCCTTAGTGTCCCAAAACCTCTGTTTTTACCTTGGTAAGAAATGTTGGGCTCTTCCCCCTGGCTGGAGCAACTTCCATTGGGATGAAGTAATTTTATCAGTCCCACAGTGGGACTCAATGGGCCATTAGCAGAAAATGACTCGCTGGAGGAAGGATGGGTTGTGAAAAGATAAAGAACAATGCCCTGCCTGGTTTCAATGGACGGCCCATTAGCAGAATATCTGCTGTTGAGATAAGGATCACTGCCCCTGCCCTCAACAGACGGTGATAGAATAGATACCTTTTATCACACTCTGTATTGTAACCCAAGACAGTCGCCGACACCCGGACATGCGGCTTGTAATCAGGTGCGGCTTATATATGGACAAAGGATGAAAAGTTGCCAACACCCGGAAGTGTGTCTTATAATCAGGTGCGGCATATAATCATGAAATTACTGTAATTTGAAGTAGACAGATAGAAAGAAATAGAAAAGAGAGATAAATTAAGTGCAAGATAGTTAATATCCATGGATCCAGTTGCATCTCTTTGGACCTCCTTCATCCTGGGCTTCTCAGTAGGGGAGAGCCCGATGTTGTTCAAAACTTTTCACTATTTATACATTTCACTAACATAGGAATTAATGTTCTACTGGCTTCACAGTTCTCTGATGCTGATTAGTCTGCATGCTCAGTCTTACTCTTCAAGGCAGTGGGTTTCTTGGGTGGGTGGGCCCTGAGTTGGTGCCAGTGATCTCTCTCTGCTATAATTATCTTTGCTATATGTTTCCTTTGGGCTCCAAACACATAGGACAAATAATTTTCTCTTCATCCACTATGGGAATCAATTGCTTGCCATCCATCTGTAATGCGCTTTGGCAGTTAAAATGGTTTGCTTTTTATAAATACTAAATTGAATGTAAACAAATTTATCTCACTCTTGCTTATGACTAATTTTTCACAATTAGTTATTGTGTTTCTTTACCATGTGCACAAATGCTATTGTTTCAAAAACTCTGTTGGAAAATGTAATTATCATCTTGGGTACAGAAAAATGTTTACCCATTTATCTTGTATTAGAATAAATAAAAGATTAATGTTTTTTAAATTTCTGTCTTTGCTGGTGGTTGCTCTCAATAGGTGTGTAAGTACAGCTTTCCTCCCCTCCTGAAAAATCAGAGAGTTTAATCTATCCTGAATCTTCAGCTTTTCTCTTGGGGTCAAAATTGAGAAATATTTAATTTACCATGCTAAAAGTCATTTTCTGGTCTGGTGTGAGTCACGAAGAATTCAACAGTTTTCTTTGCCCTGTTAGGGTACATGAGTAATCTGGCCAGGAATAGCAAGGACTGTGGACACAAAGACTGCCTTGCTTCAGGGACTACATTTGGCAGGTAGAATAGGGGGAGCATCCTATGGGGAGCTGTGGATGGCTCATGATATAAAAAGACTATTTTTACACATTCTGTGAGGTAAATTTGGCCAGTTCAAGTTTTCCCCTCAGTGGCTGGTTTGGCCTTTTCCCTGTCATGTCATAAAAAATGCACCAATTTGCAAACAGTACAGAATAGCCAGCAATTTTAGCTTTGAGGATAAGTAGATTGTGCACTTTGAGTAGGACCTAAAACCAGCTAACAACCTGAGATAATGAAGACTCTCAACAAATATAAAAAAATTTCTCAGCCTATTCATTAAAAAAATCAAATTTATTTATGGTAACTACTCACACAGTGAGAGTTGATTAATCTTATTGAAATGCTTTATATTAAAAGGAAAATTTAAGAAGTGTGTGGGTCTGCATACCAAATCAGTTGCTCAAATTACTTTGGAAATGTGTTGTGATATTTGAAACAAGCCACAGGTAGTGGAGCTTCTGAGCTGTAAACCTTGTGAAGTGGGAGTTAATTGCACATTTTGGTCATGCGGGCACATCCTGCTGTTGCTGAGTTATTGCAGCATGAGAATGGATGCTGCGTCTGCTGATTGCACCGGGGAACAAAATGTTTTCATGTCACATCGGATATGCTGAGACCATGACCTCATCTTGCAGAGTCTTATTAGCAGTGATGGGCATGATTTAGGTCTGTTCACCCAACAGCTCCTCTGAATTATTCTGTCTCTGCTTAGCACTGAAATTATGAGCCCAGTATTAATGACAAACCTTATATATATATATATATATATGTATATATATGTATGTATATATCCTGTACAAAGGCAGGATACATCTTTTAAAGTGAAACAGAACACTAAGACTAGCTGCACTGTAAACTTAAGTATGTTGCTAAGATTTTCTCTAGTTTTCTATGGGCCATGCCAGAAATTTACAATTTCCATTCACAACAGCTATTGCCTATTTGGAAATGTCTCTATGTTTTAGGTCTAGGAAACAGGTGTTGAATGGAGAAATAACTGTTAGAAGAGATTTAGAGAGGTATCCCTGAAACCAGCAGGAGTTCTCACTTGAGCTGTGATCACCACTGCAGTTCTACAGTTTTATGCTGCTACTTCTGTGGTAACACGTTGGTAACTCATTTCAAAACTACAGGGAAAAATAATACACTGAGGCAGCGAGCTTGACAGGAAGCATAGACTGTCAGCAGGGCCTGTCTCAGGGCCAGTTTCCTATAAACACCTTTTAAAAAAAGACTACTGTAAATTGTTTGTGTCCAGTATTTCACACTGGAAATGTAGTAAAAAACAAACGTTCTTAATAAACCATCATGTTCTAGTGACAAGTACCAAGCCTAAAGAGGTAAATAAATTAATTTAAGAGATTTCTCACAGCATGCTTACTTAGAAGTAAGAAGATTTGCTTCTGTCTAACAAAAATCCTTATTTTGGGGGAATTGTCTAGGAAAATTGAATTGCTATACTTAATTACACTTGTTTTCTTAGAACTCCTTCCACATGCTGTTGCTTCAAATATCTATGTGATCTTGAAAATTTCCCTTCTTCACCCTGAAAATATATAGATGTGAAGAGTTGCTATAAGTAGCAGGCATAAGAATTAATTTTCACTAACATTAGACATCAAAAAACTTTAAGCATTTTATCAAAGCTTGTGTTTTAGACAGCAATTGTGGAAAGGACAAGCAGTTTCATAAGGCTGACTTCCCATAAAGAGCATTAGGCTGTGAAAAATTGAAGTGAGGAATTTCAGTATTTTTCCACTATTTGCCTAGTTTACAGTAGGCACTCCATTTATAAATAATTAAATTTGGATGAGATGGCTGCAGTGCAAAAAGTTCAGTTACAGCAGACACTTAACAGGATTTTCTGCTCAGTTAAGGAGATTCAAGTTAAATGGGTGTCTTCCAGCACAGAAGATCAGGGTTGAAAGAGCAGTTCAGGAGTAGGGAAAGACCTACAGGTGTTCCTAGTCACCACGTAAAAACTTTGTTATGCAATTATTAGTTGTTGATTTTGCAATAAGATTGGAGACTGCTGTTGAGTATAGGACATAAAAAGCAGGTGGGGGTGACAAGATAGTTGTGTGTGCCTTGTTGAGTGTGTATTAAAATCTTCCCACGCGAGCTCATGAAAATCTTCTGAAATGTCCCTTATGAAGTACAATTAGACACAGGACCTTGCACTAGAGACACATTGTGACTTGATTTGACTTGACAATTTCTGGGTCTGGGCTATGATTTTGACACTCTATGACACAAATGTGTTTTTATTCAATATGACCTTTCATGTTAGTTCTTTTCTTTTTGGGCTGCAAATATGTCCAAAGGGACCATATGGCCTCTGTACCATTCACTGTAGAAAAAACCACAGCTATTGACTATGAGGTCCTCAGCTGTTACTCTTGACTTAATAAATTCATTTATTGTTTGTGAGGATACATTTGAATTTATTTGAGAGCAGTGTTAGGGAGCATATATGAGAAAAATTAAGAGCAAACTGTTCTCTGCTAGGTAAAGTCATGGTGCTTAGTTATGGTGATTGTGTAGGTTCTGTCCAATGGCAAAGCTGCTCTTGGCGCACTCATCCTTAATTGGTCTGTTTGCACTCGAAACATAATTAACATGAACTTTCTAAATTAGGTGACATAACAGGACGTCTAAATTCCCAGGCCTTCATATGTGAGGACCAGATCTACCTTGAGTATTTTTTGGGGTATAACCCAGACCAGTACTTGCCAACTGCTTAAGTCTAACTCCAACATCATTGCTACTCTGTCTTCTTTTCCACACTTTGATTAATACTTTGTGCTTCCAAAATTTATTGTAGATGGAGACATACTGTTTTGGTCTTCTGTACTTGCCAGGAGATTGTGGAGTGGTGACTAAAATAAAATAAATTATGTCTACATCTTGAACCTGGTGAAAATAAGCAAAATTGAGACCACAATTTGATCTCCTAATGGTCAATGTCATAGAGAATTATAATGGAAATAAGTCTACACCAGACAGATGCCCTCACATTGTTTTATAATCTGCATTGTTCTTCTAAGTCTTAAATTATTGACATAATTACACTGAAATTAAGCCATCTATAATTTCATTGACTTAGTCATTAGATTATAAAAGCAGTATTAATTGAGATTAGACAAATTCAAATATTTCCTGTTTAACTCATCTGAAAATGATCTGCATTTCTCTGTTTAAAAAATTTGCATATGCATATACTGTAGATGCATCCATTTCTTCAACATTATTTGAAATAAAAACTGGAAAGCTTGGTTTTGTTAATACTTCACATCCTCCACTGATCACTACTTTTCAGGACCAATAATGTTTTTGCAGAACACTTCTGCACTAAGCAAATATCCAATAATTTTCATAGACAGCATTTTTTCTGTGCCTATTGCACATATTTTCCACCCATGCAAAATAGCGTGAATTTCTTATTGCAGGCTGAATGTCAGGTAATTAATATCCTATCACTTGAGCAATAAAACAATTCATGCTCTATTATTTTTATGTGTAACAAGTATAGCTAAAAGTTTCCTACAACGAATGAGATTTCTGAACTTGTCATTTTTTGTTTCTTTCCATCATGTCCTCAAAATGATGAGCCAGGTGAGAGCCTTTTTGGGCCACTGAATTCAGTTTTAGGAGAAATAGAATGAAAATTTTATTCCCAGAGCTCTGCAAAAATCCCCACTCATCATGACCATTCTATTAATTAATTTGTCAGTCTATCTACTAATTTAAAAAATGTTTTCTCTGTTTAAATATATACTTTGTTTGAATAATATATGCAGTCTAAAGAACAGCTATGCATGTGATTAGTACATTTATAAGACCATTTCAGTACTGTAATAAACACTGAAAAAATCCCTTGAAGATATGGTTAAATTGAATTTGAATGAACTTAAGTATTACTGATTCAGGAGAAAAATGACTTCTACCTTCAGTTATAGATTTGTTTGTTTGATTGATTCTGGTAATGGTAGCATAAATTGATAAGAAATGTGATAAAATTATCTACTTTCTGGAGTCTGTTAGGGTTTTTTTTTGAGGTTTTTTTTTTGTTTGTTTGCTTTTTTTTTCTTAGATGCTTAAAAGGCGGTTAAATAAGATACTGGTTCACTGCTGTGGGAGTAAAATTGGGGAAAGAAAAACATTAGGATTTCCTGACTTTGTCGGAAGTGATGCATTTGATTCATCTATATTTTCAGGCTTTAGAAGTTGAACTTTCTTTTGTTTTTAAATCATTTTTCCAGATAAGATATTTTAGAGCAAAACAGTTTTTCTGTTGGTTTTGTATTGGGGTTTGGTGAAGATTTTTTGCTATTTTGTAGGCTTAGTTGTCAGAAAGAATGTCTTTACATAGTCTTAAACAATTCCACAAGATGTGATTATATTTTTTCTCATGTTCTTTGGTATTGATTTTTCTTTGTGTATTTTTTCTTAGGGAATGTTGGTAAAAATGAATTCCTAATAATTGTTCTTGACTCTTCTGTATATTCCTGCAGAATTATATTTATTTTATCTATATAAAGATAATTTAATTGGTTTTTATTGAGTTTCAGTGAATATTGCAGCCTTGTGAAACCTATTAAGAAGTCTACTAAAGCTCACTAAATTTCATGTAATCCCACTGCTCTTCTTTTGTCAATAAGCTGATTTGATTTTATTTTATCAGTTGCTAAAGTGTTTTCACTTCTGCCTTTATTTATAGTTACAAGTTTCATAATGAAATTATACATTTTTAATAATGGTAGGTGGAAATCTGTAATAAAGGATGAAATTCTTTTTATTGGTATCTAGCTCCTGTAAGGGGATATTAGGTATCTCTGGACCACACATCTCACTGCTTCTTTTTTATTAAAAAAAAGACTATTCTCTTGAACCCAACAGACTATTTATATCTCTTAAATTCATACTACTTTCAAATAATAAAACAAAATTTGTGATTAGTTTCTCAGATATGAACCAACTGTGAATCAAGACTATGCTAAAGTGTGCGTTTTTAATGTTATCCATCTAAGAAAGAGATAATTATAGGTGTTGATAGAGGTTGACATAAAAAATAGTGATGGTAGTGGGGGACAGAACTCTTTCCAAATAAGGATAATTTTCTTGGGAGGGCAGGGAAGAAAAGGAAGCAGGGCATGGAAGTTCTTGATTTTGAAATGACCATTGGGAGGCCGATCATGGTCTCATGCTCCCAGTGCCAATCTTAACAACGAGACATACCACTGTGAGTCTGCACTCAAACTCTGGAGCAAGAGAAAATTTTCTTCCTGATGGAAATCTGACTCCTAGCACACTGAGGGGTATGTGCAAGTACAAAGAGTTGAAAAAAATACATTATTCTGCAGATAGAAAAGCGAGCTTTAATGTACTTTTTAGAGCTTCTAAGCCAGCTACGCATAAGCCGGTTTGAAGTTACATAATGACAAGAGTGAGGTGTTAAATACAATGATGTGTTTTGCCCATCAGGAAGGGAAACTGGACCTTGGTACCATACCAATGAATGTCCAACTCTTCAACCTATCAAGGTCTCACTGAATGGCAGCACAGCCTTCAGATGTGTTAGTTTCATAGCATCAGCAAGTGTTTCAATTTGTTTCCTGAATGATCTGGAAGTACTCTGAAATAACTGTGCATTTTGTCTTCAGTCTTTCATATTTTGTGCCATCAGATCATCCAGCGAAAGAACTACATACATAAGAATTAGTCTATAGAGTCTGGGTTTGGACTAATAGAAGCTTTGTGTCTTACTCTAAAATTCCAGTTTGCTTCATTTCTATTACATTAATTACCTGAATCATGTGTATGTATGTAGTTTAAAAATGACTCTTCTGTCTTTTGCTGCATTTCAGATGTAAGTGGTAAGTACAAAATCTCTTTCTCCAATAAAAGATCTGTAGATATTAAAGAGTGCATCAAGTTTGCTGCTTTTTCTGCTTCAACTCTTTTTATCTCTCATTTCTAACTTTTTTAGCCATTGAGCTATTTTCTGTCCCAGAATTCTCCACTTTGGTTTTTCTAAACATCCCTCTAGCTCATTGATTTATTGATTAAGAACAGAATCAACTCAGATTTACCAACAGAAATTATTTGGTGTGGTACACTACTCTTTGACAGTTTTTGTTTTGCCTGGCACCTTGTTACTTCATGACTTTTTTACCCAGAGTTTGTTTACTTTTTAGTTCTATTTATTGTTCATGTGTTTATGCTGCCTTCTGACCCATATGACTTACACTTTACTTTCATGCTTTACCTGTCTTTGTAGCAAAGTTTTACATATTGTAGGTTGCAACTGCTTGAGCTGGAACAGCACTTCCTAACTTTCCTTGGCCATTTCTAGTAACATTTGAACAGCTATGTTTCATCCCTTGGTCAAAGACTATGTTTATGAAAAGATCTCAGTGGCTGTCTAGACAAGCCAAAAACTGAAGATTATACATTTGGTAATTTTGTTTATTTATTTAAATGCTGAATGTTTTGCTCAAAATATTGCTTTCACCAAAAGGTATGGTAATGATTTTTAAGAGAAAAGGGATGCAAATGCTTTCTGAGAAGCAGAAAAGGATTGGTTTGCTGTAAAGTAATATGCTGTGATTTAAGTACTTGTCATTTGTTTATTTCAATTCTCTGTTTTCAAGAGCCACAAAATTTGAGTTCTGCCCTGGAATGAATGCTGATTTTTTAAGCTGAACCTTTTCTGCTGTGCTTCTATCTCTGCCGTATTGTTGTCTAAAGAATAGGAGCATTGGAAGGCCAGAGGGATGAGCCTCTGGCATCATGAATTAAAAGGCAGTTCCTGGTTGGAAACCAAACACTAAGAGGCAAAGCAACAGGTTCAGATCTTGCTTCTGGGTTTCACTGTCTAAGGTCTTACTGCATTTCTAGAAAGAATCCAATCTCTTTGTGCACAGGGTAATTAATTTCATTTTTTATCATGAAACACATGTATATTTTAATTTACACTATGAATCAAAATGCTGGCTTTGAAATGAGTATTCAACACAAATCTTACTAGATAGTGCAATATTTTCAACATTTTTTCTGTTACTGAAGGTAAATATTTTAAAGATGTCTTGATATTAAAGACTATTTGAAAATTGATAAATCATATTTAAATTAATTTATGTTTAGTAACTTAAAATATAGATATCATTATTATAGGATCGTAGAATAGTTTGGGTTGAAAGGAACCCTAAAAACCATGTAGTTCTAGTCCACCTGCCATGGTCAGCGACATCTTGCACTAAACCAGGCTGCTCAAAGCTGCATCCAGCATGACTTTGTACATTTCCAAGCATGAAGCATCCATTTTTTAAATATCAAACATAAAACATGATTACCTTTATGTAGGTCATATTTTAAAATTTTTGTTTTCCCTTCTAGATAGTTGAAAAGTTGTTTGAAATCTGTGATTCAGCAACTCTTTTTGCTGACACAAAAATAAAATTGAACTCTATTTATGCAAAAACCATGTAGGCATAACTTTAAAAATGTGCTTCACATAAAAAAATACCTCCTCAGAGTTTTAAACATCATGATAGACTAAACAGGCTGGGAGCCTGAGGCTCTGAAGAAACATCTTTTGCTCTCCTGTGACAGTTATTCAAAACATAGCTCGAGGAGGCCAGCTATCGTGGTTGGACAAGTAGACCATGACAGTCCTTCCCTGAGGTTTAAATATGCTGTACTGACATGGCTACAAAACCCATTGTTACTGTGCTAGTTCAAACACTGACCTACTCTTATCTCTTGGATTAATGAACACCATCACAACACTTTTTTTTTGTATATTAATTGAGCAATGATCTCTGGGACCAAGTGCTATGTGTGTAAAACTACTACTGATCTCAGTGGAAAGGGACAGTATCTGCTTTTCTCAAGGCACAAGAGATGATCAAAAAACAAGAGGAATTAACTGAGACATGGGAATCTAAATTTGGTCCATCATTCTCACTTCTTCCCTCTCATTCTTGCCCTGAATATCTTTCCAGCAAGGATTGTTAGAGGAAAAGCATGATGGCATCTGGAGCTTGCTATAACTTCCTAAGATAAATAAGGTCAGCCTTAATTTGCTACTGCTGGGGTGTACCATCCTTGCACAGTAGTCTGCAGTCTTGTTCAGATCTAATACTTTGGAGGGTTGATGCTTTCTTTCTACAGCATAATGTTCTTAAAAATGCATTTTTAAGGTTTGCAAAAGCTTTGAATCATGAAGGGAACCTTGAAATTATGTTTAGTTTTTGTCACATTTAATACAGTGACACTTTAATATGGCAATAAAATGCATATTTGTAAACTCCTTGGAGAAAAAACCCAGAAAAATAATCCACTTTTTGTTTTTGAAATCTCACCCAGGATATAGTCTTTCAATGTTTTTTACATATATATATATGTATATATATATACACACACACACACACATATATACATACATACATACATACATATATACATATATATATATATATGTAAATAAAGGTGGAAGTAGTGGTCTCTCTCTTTCTGAAAATAAGTTTAGGCTCAGAAGGATCACTGATAGTGAGTTTGTCCTGATCTACTTCAACTACAGTAATTTCACGAATACAAGCCGCACCAATTTGACCAAAATTTTGGTGGAAACCCGGAAGTGCGGCTAATATTCCGGGGCGGCTAATCTATTAACAAAATTCTAAAAGCTGCCAACACGGAAGTGAGAGCCCGCGGCAGCCCCAAGCCAAGCTGGAGCCCGGCCGGCCCCGGCAGAGGTGGGAAAGCCTGGCAGAGGCGGGGCCAGCAGTGTGGGGGGCGGGCGGCAGAGCCTGAGCCAGCAGGGCAGGGGAGCCCGGGAGAACTGGGGCTAGCAGTGCAGGGGAGCATGGCAGAAGCAGGAAGGCCGGCGGGTGGGGCTGCCTGGCAGCGGGGGAAGCCCAGCATAATCGGGGCCAGCAGCGTGGGGGAACCCGGCGGTGCGGGGGCCTGCAGTGCCGGCCAGGGCGAGGAAACGCGGCAGCGGTGCAGACGGGAGGGGGCGGCCGGCGAGCCTGGTGGCGGCGGCGGCAGCCCTGCCGGCGGGGCGAGCGAAAGCGGCGCTCGGGAAAGCGCCGCCGCGAGCCGCGAAAGCGCCGCCGCGAGCCGCGAACCGCGAGCCGCGAGCCGCGAACCGCGAGCCGCGAGCCGCGAGCCGCGAAAGCGCCGCCGCGAGCCGCGAGCCGCGAGCCGCGAGCCGCGAGCCGCGAGCCGCGAGCCGCGAAAGCGCCGCCGCGAACCGCGAGCCGCGAACCGCGAACCGCGAAAGCGCCGCCGCGAGCCGCGAACCGCGAGCCGCGAACCGCGAGCCGCGAACCGCGAGCCGCGAACCGCGAGCCGCGAGCCGTGAGCCGCGAGCCGCGAGCCGCGAGCCGCGAGCCGCGAAAGCGCCGCCGCGAACCGCGAGCCGCGAGCCGCGAACCGCGAACCGCGAACCGCGAACCGCGAGCCGCGAACCGCGAGCCGCGAGCCGCGAGCCGCGAACCGCGAGCCACGAAAGCGCCGCCGCGAGCCGCGAAAGCGCCGCGGGGCGGGCGCGGCGCGGGGCGGGCGCGGCGCTCGCGAGGCGCGGCGCGGGGCGAGCGAAAGCGGCAGCGGGGCGGACGGCGAGCCCGGCGGCGGCAGCCCTGCCAGCCGGGCGAGCGAACGCGGCAGCGGGGCGGTGCTGACGGGAGAGGGGGGCCAGCGAGCCCGGCGGCGGCGGCACCACCACCCGGCCAGCCCCGCCGAGCCGTGGCGCTGAGCTGGGCCACCCGACCCCGTCGGCAACCATGAGCGGGCCGAGCCTGCCTGGCCCCGCCCCGAGCCAGTAAAGCCCGCTATGCCGCGATCCTCTTACTAATTGGCCAATTTGTGAAAGCTGCGCACGGATTCTCGCGACGAACGAAAGTGCGGCTAATATTCGGGGTGCGGCTTATCTATTGACAAAGACAGCAACATTGTCGAGGCACCGGAAGTGCGGCTTATACTCCGTGCGGCTTGTATTCGTGAAACTACTGTAAATTTTTTGTTTAATCATGGAGTTTGTCTGGGCAAGAATAGTTTTAGAAAAAAGTGCCAGCATAGCTCAGGGGGTATTGAAGACTATCTTAGTGAGATCAAAATGCTGTGTGTATACATGTTGACTTTGTGAGTCCATTAGGGGATCTCATCTGCAGAGGGACTTGAATGCTTTCCCTGAAATCCTTAGTTTGATGAGCATGATAGCTTAAATTACTCTAAAAACACTTGGAGTGGGTATTTTTATTATTGTTTTTTAACCAAAAGAAAGTTATAGGGATCTGGAAATTTTGATGAAATATCATTTAATTAAATGACCTAAATATTTTGGGAATAAATATTTTTCTATCCTCCTGAAACTGGACTTGAAAGCAATCTTTTAGTTTTATTTTAATTTGAGCTTCTGTACTTCCAGCATATATTAATTTTAATTTGTTTCATTATCCACTTCATTATTATGAAGTATTAATAATTTTTCATGGATTCTTTGAAATTGAGTTCTTTAGCTAATTTATATATTTTTGTGACTTTAAAATGTGAGATAATATAAGTAAATAAAAGATTATGATACTTCCGTCATGGTTTAACCTCTGTAGGTGGCTATGCCCCACACAGCTTCCTGATCACTCCAGAGCAGTGTGATAAGGAAGAGAATCAGAAGAGTAAAAGCTAGAAAACTCATGGGTAGAGATAAAGGCAGTCCAATTTGGAAAGCAAAAGCTGCACATCCAATTAATTAACTACTTCTCATGGACATGTAAGTGTCCAGTCATGAACAGCCCAGAAAAGCCAGGCTGCATCAAATGTAATTGTTGCTTGAGAATACATACACCTTAGCCCTGAACTTCCCTCTTCCTCCTTCCCCAGTTTTTATTGCTGAACAAATTATTATGTGGTGTGGGATACCCCTTTGATCAGTCAGGGTCAACTGTTCTGGCCACATCCCTTCCCAATTTCTTGTGCACCCCCAACCCCTTCTCCAGCAGAGTGGCAGAAGAAGCAGAAAATTCCCCAATTCTCTTTCAGCACTGCTCACTGATAGCCAAAATATCCTTGAAGTATCAGCTTTATTTTGGTCACAAATCCAAAACATAGACCCATAAAAGTTACTTGATGAAAGCTAAGTTTATGACCACCAAAATTAGTGCAGCTGTTCACGTAAAAGTGACATGGATAAAATCAGTACCACTTGGTTTGCTATTTAATAGTAAATATTGTCATAAATTGAACCTTTTCTGAAGCACCCCTGTGTTATCAACACCGTTTTGGTCACAATGACAAAACATAGCACCATACAAAGTTCAATGAAGAAATTTATTTATTTTCCAGATGAAACCAGTAGACATCTCCAATTACTTTTCAGGGTTTTTTTCTGCCACAACTTAAGTGCCATGGTTTCCATGTACAGTAATTTCACGATTACAAGCCACACCTGATTATAAGCTGCAGATCCGGGTGTTGGCAACATTTAGGTTTTTGTCCATATATACGCCACACCGGATTATTAGCCGCACTTTCATTCACAGCGAGGATCCATGTGCAACTTTCACAAAGTTGTCAATTAGTAACAGAATCATGGGATCACGGGGCTTACTGGCTCAGCCTTGCTCGGGGCGGCCGCCAGGGAGTGGCCCCGGCCCTGCTGTCCGCAGGCGGCGGCCCTGGCCACTGCCGCCAGGGAGAGGGAGAGGGGCGTCCCTGGCTGGTGTCACTGGGAAGAGGGAGAGGGGCATCCCTGGCTGCTGCCACCGGGAAGAGGGAGAGGGGCATTCCTGGCTGCTGCCACCGGGAAGAGGGAGAGGGGCGTGCCTGGCCAGTGCCACCACCATTACCCCCTGGGCCGGGCAGCTCTGCCGCTGCGCCGCCACTGCCCCGCCACCCTGGGCCGGGTGGGCTCTGGCTCGGCTCAGGGCTGCGGCTGGCTCGGACTTCCGGGTTGGGAAATTTCCAAAATTTGTTCATGTAAGCTGCTCCTGAATGTAAGACGCACTTCCAGTTTGAGAGCAAAATTTTAGTCAAAATGGTGCGGCTTATAATGGTGAAATTACTGTACTTTTTGACACTCTAGTGGTTTTAGCCATAGTTTCTCATTCTTTTTGACTCCTAGGCAAGAATAGAAACCAGTCCTGAACTTTCGGGTTGTTTTTTTCTTACACGACTGTGTAATCCTGACAGCTATAACCTCTATTTGCATGAATGCATGTATTTATGCCAGAAATTTGGAAGGGCTTGAGGTCATGTAGAAGCTAACTGAGCACTGACAGAACTGGGATGTGCTTTGCATAAAATGTACAAAAACGTCATCCAAAGATAGAAGTCTCTTTGCAACAAGATGCCTAAGAAACATAATTTTAATTACTCTACTGGACTTGGCTGAGTTCTGTTGAGGGGATGGAGATTTTGGCCACTCATTCAGATTTGCTCACACATGAAACCCTCTTCAGCATACTGAATGGTGTATAATCTCACTTGAAATGTATTCCTTGTTCAGCATATTTGCTGATGTGTATTCACATCTCTCCCACAGTCATGGAGGCACTTGCAGGATTTTGCAACCCACAGGAGTGTACAAAATTGTCAAGTGAATAACTTCTTTTTGTGCATCAAAATAGAAATAGCTCTCCCTAGCCGTGGGATTTCCTGCTTTTATTCCTGCTTCTGGCTGCCATCATGAGCTCTTAGCTTGCTTGTACAAGTGGGTGATGTATATTCAGTTTCCTGCTATGCCACTTGAAAAAACCCTGGCCAGTTCCATTCAAAATGCCTTTAGTACTTTTGCCAACTGTACTGTAAGTAGGCAGATATCTATCTTACAGAGGATTATAAAAGCTAAAAATTGGAGTTTCTTGAGTTTGTATCTCTGTAGTACTTTGGTAAGAACACAGTAAATAGTTTAATTGCATTCATTTTATTGCCAGATGGTACTTGGCTGATGTTCTTTCAGCTCACTCTAAGGAAAGGCAAGGAAATACATGAGCAGTAAAGATGAGAGAAGAACAATAAGAGATGAAAAAGCTTAAGAAAAGCAGGGAGTGGGCATTTAAGCAGCACTGATTTAAAAACAAACAACAAAAAATATTAGGAAACTTGTCTGTCCATGAGTGCACAGCAGGACATTACCACTTAACCTAAGGCTCTCTGGATGCTGATATAGTTTCATTTACAAACAAACATAAACTCAGTAGTTACAGGGGAACAAAATAAAAAGCAATTGTTTTTAGAAGAATAAAAAGGAAGAGAAGAATTTAGCCGCTTCTAGAGTTTCCACCCCTCATGTCAAAATGGAAGTGGTTGAATGGACAGTAGTTCAGAGAAGGAAGAAAAAAAGACCTTGGAAAAACTTTGTGCAAAGAACAACTTTCAGAAATAGATGAATGGGAAATAAACTAAAAGTGAAAAGGAACACTGAGCTAGACTAGAGGGGAAAGCTAGGGAGAAACTAATATTCTCATTTGCACAAAAAATATGCTGAGAAATCAAGTTGAGCTAACTTAGACGTCTTAAAAAGAAGTAATGCAGCCATTTCCCCTGCAGCAGATATCATCTATGAGATTTCTTGTCAGTTTGTTGTGGATGAGAACTTTACATTAACTTCAAGAGGAGGTTGGGTAACTGCAGGAGAATGCATTCCCTAAGCATGCTACAAATCAAGCTGTGTTTAGAAATTTAGCTACAAATCAAGCTGTGTTTAGAAAGCGATGAAGGATGAGAGAGCACTTGAAGTATTATCCCATTCTTCATCCTAGGCATCCACTTTTTGGAGGCAGAGGCAAAGTCCTGCTCTAACTGGACTTCAAGTCTAATTTATGACAGATTTTTAATCTCATTTTTTGGAGGATTGAAAATGAGGTGGTTTTTGAGGATTTTTGTGTGGCTTAATTTTGTTTAGGTTTTGGTTTTGTTTTCTCAAAGGAGGAAACAGGCTTATAGTGTCTGAAGAGCCATACCGTCATGATAAAGAAAAGGATGGGTCAGGAGAAGAAGACAATGTCATCATAGAAACTGTTAGAGTGACACCCTGTGCGCACAAGATTTTGTTTATTTTCTATTATGACCAATATTAAAATCTTACAAGACCTACATAATTATTTTCATGACGTTTTTGGTGCAAAATTTTTTGAAACTAATTTTTTTAAGAGTTTTCCTTTCTTATTTCTGCAAAGAAATATCTTTAATGAAAAAGAAAAAAGAAATAAAACCAGGAAAAAACAAAATCCCCCCAAAACTCTGCTGTTCCCAAAGAAAAGCAGGGTTGGCTCAGACGGAAAGATGTTTTTCAATGGTTTTAATAGACCTCTATTCGGGAAGCATTGACATTGATTGCAGTGGGAAACAGCATAAGGCCATTAAATATGTTTACTTCTCTTCAAATCACTGATTACTTTTCTTGAAACTGCTAATGATATTCAAGTTGTTTAGCACTGCTTTTGAACCATGTATATCATGAAATTCCTCTACCAACACCGCTGTGGTTTTTCACAGCATGGGACAGATGGGCATATGAAACTACTCTCTTCTCCTGTGTGCCAGGGTGTTCCAGTGAGCATCCTGGCAGGAACACTCATGTTCTCCTGATGGACAGCCTTGTGTTAACAACCAGCAGCAAATCCAAGAGCAATGACTCGCAGGGCTGGAGTAGAGTGGTGGACTCCAAGTGCCTGCAAGGTCAGTCATAAACTTTGGAAAAAATATACCGGGCTTGTGGAATGAGGCTGGATGTGAAGTTGGGAAAAACAGTGGATGTTTCACCACTGGTTGAGGAAAAGGGTGCCTGGGGGACTTGCATTGTGGTGTGCTAGTGCTGAATAGAGGATGCAAAGAAGTGGGTGGGGGGGATGGATAAAATGTGGGATATTTCCCTTCTGTTGTCTAGCAGGCTCTTATATGTACTGAATTAGGCTAAACATTGCTAACTGTGGGAACTGGCAAAGACAGATGACTAATTTCACACGTTGAAGAAATAAGAAAAATGTGTTTGGCCCCAGCACAACGAGATTAGAATTGAAGATAGCAATGCCATTTTTCAGTTTGGATGTTGTATGCTTTGGAGATGTGAGAGTACAGTCTTGCAATTGTGTGATGACCTTAAATATTTCATAAGCATTACTTTTCTATGCTTAGCTGTCAAGGCTTAGATTTACTGTGTCAACTCACTGCTGGCAGCCTACTTGAAACTACTTGAATATCAAACAGCTTCTTACAGCATTCTAGAGTGGGTCCTTAGGCTTACTTGGTTCTAAGATTAAGGTATGCAAAAGAAAATGTGGGAAAATTTTAATGGTACCTGACAGTACTTTTTGTTAATTGTTAAGATTATGCATGAGAAAATTAAACTGTTATATGGTCTTACCTCAAAAATCTCCTTACTTGTCATAGAAGGTCCTTCAAATGCTGTTTTATTCTAGTAAATTAAAAAAAATTGCAGCTTCCTATATTTTCTAGGCAATATAATTTGTTTATCATGAGTTACAATCCTGTCCACAAAATCTACCAGCTCATAGAGCGAACGTCAATCTGCTATGCCGTGAAAAAGAAATTATTAAAATTAAAATTCTTGTTTTTACACAAGTTTAGTAATAAATCATACTAGAACCTCTTGTTTTCATGTTGACATAGTCCAGAAATATTATTATTTCACTGAATAGATTTCAGAGAAATGTTTACCTGTTTGAGAAAAGCATTTTGCTTTCTGCAAAAAGTTCGAAAGTAGATGCCTACTTTGTTTATGGAAAATATTTACAAAAAATGTAAGTGCATGCACCTTGGTACTATGCAGTGTCCTTTCTTTTTTTATATTGCTTTCCAAGACATTTGAAGTCTTCATGGATGAGTTTTCTTGTTTTGTTTGTGGGTGGTTGGAGTTTTCAACTGCTTTGTTTTTATACGTTATTGAAATTTAACTCAGAACTACCAGTTCTGTGAACTGAATTTTTCAAAAGAAATATGTGGGAACATCCCTCTTCTGATTGATGAGCAAGGTGAAGTTATTTTTCACATTACTATATCTGATCTATGTCATGGTGATATATGTAATCTATTTAACTGTTCCAGCTGCACAAAGTCTAGAATAAATGAATATGCCTCTGTATGGCTGACAAATATTTAGACAATTTTTCTTATTTATTTGGCTTGCCAAGATAAATTTCAAAAATAATTTTTGATTCCTCTGAAAAGTAATTGAAACACATTGAAAAACCATCCCTGGAGATATTGTAAAGATGTTTAGATCAGGCGCTTAGGGATGCCGTTTAGTGGTGAGCTTGGCAGTGGTAGCTTTACAGTTAAACTCAATGATCTTTAAGGGTGTTTTCCAACCTAAATGATTCTATGTTTCTCTATCACACGTACAATTAGATAACAGAATATAATTATCGTGCTGAGGCATATAGTAAGCTGCTATTAAAAATAAATGTTGTCTGAGTCTGGTAGAAAGGGAAATGTAGCAGGAAAGAGGAGGGAAATATCAGAAGATGCAAAACAGTATTTTGGTTATGTTTGCTAATATTGAGACACAGTTGCATCCGAATCTAATGACTCTTTTAAAAGTCTTTTTACTTAGTAGTGGATGAGAAAAAACTTTTCATGAAAGCTGGTTGAGAAAGGGGCAGCTGCCATTTAGGTGCCACACCCTTTCCTGAACAATAGTCATTCTGAGTTGTTAAATATTGACACAATATTTGGGAATGGGCTGCTTGTGTACATTGTTTAAAGACTATTGACATATATTCCTGTCTAACATCCATGCAAATTGAGTCCAGATGATGCAGTCCAACATGGAAACAGATGAACCTGAAACTTGCCAAGGTGTCAGATTGACTACCATAGTAGTTAATAAAACTTTTTCTGTGGTTATCTGTCTGAAATAAATACTATAGAATGGCAAAACAGTTGAGGTAAAAAGCAGTGCCTGGAAACTCGTCCAATCTCCATGCTCAAAGCAAGGGTGTATGGAGAAATTCGTCTGGGTTCTGCTTAAACAATGGCTCTTTAATATCTCCAAAGATGGAGACTCTATAACCTCTATGGGCAACCAGTGCCAGTGTTTTATCACCTACCCTCACATAAGTTTGTTTTTCTTCAAATGTTTAAACAGTGTTTCTGGAATTCCAATTTCTGCCCATTGCCTCTTGTTCTGTCTCTAAGAAGAGGCTTTTTCCTTTACCACCCCTCAGAAGACATTTATCAACTTTCTGTTCTTCTAGTATGCCTTTGTCACCCTGGGGAGCACGGAACTGCACATAAAATGGCTAATGCATGTCATCAGGGCAGAGCGCTGGAGACGGATCACCTCTCTCCATCCCTGCTCTGCCTGTGTCAGCACTCCATGGTGCTGAATTGTTCCAGCATGTCTCTGCCACACCCATGGATCTGTGGCCCTGTATAGGTTATGGGATAGTTTAAAGTGGCAGAATAATAAAAGAAGAAATGAATGTCTGGGTATCTAAACAGTTGTGTAATATGGGAAAGGTGGCAGCAGCAATGCAAGAAGGAAAAACAAAATTAGTTGGTGAAAAATGCTATTTAGGAAACCAATAAATGCCTTATTGAAATGTTATTGCCTTAGCAGATCTTTCTCATGAATATGTAGAGGTTTTACTTTGTGACATCAGATTCTGAAAACTATAGCTAGTATCCTACTATGTTGATTACGATTATTGCTTTAAGATTTTTCAGGATATGGGGAAAATGCTATGTATTGCCTGAACCTGAATGTTGGCATGTGCATATAAAGAAAAAGAACAAAAACGAAAAAATAAAAAAAAAAAAACAAAAAGAAAAGGCAGGAAAAGATACAAAAATAAATAGATATTGAAGGTGTTTGAAAAGTGCTTTTATTTAATGGCAAAATAGTGGCAGTTGGGCTCATCTATTTGAGGTATTAAAAATAAAAATTCTATTCAGACTTAAATTAGTTGTTTGATAATGTCTTTAGTCTTATTTGTGTATTATGCAGGAATTGTGTATTTGTATGGGAACTTGCTACAGTGTAACAAAATAGATTTTGTTGGGTTTTTTTGGTCTCTGAAATGGAAAAAATCTGTACTGGTGCTGGCTAATTTAGATACTTAATTTCTGCCTACCTAAGGGTGTTAAATCACAATCTGTTTGGGACAGCTGGCAGCACTTGAGAGTTATGTCCACCATGTTCCAGAGATCACAAAAAGCATAATTTATGTTGTGGTTCAATTCAGAATGACACTACTTCAGTAAAAAGAAAAATTTTCAGACATTAACTCTAAAAACTTTTGTCCAGTATCTGACTGAAAGAATTATTTGGCTATTGCTTTTCTTGCATAATTATTTAGACTTTTTGGCATTTAGCAATGCTGAAATAATGCTAGAAGTAACACAGTTTGTTCAATAATGTGTTTTGCTTCCATAAA
The DNA here is from genome assembly GCF_009819885.2 of Catharus ustulatus. Taxonomy (NCBI): domain Eukaryota; kingdom Metazoa; phylum Chordata; class Aves; order Passeriformes; family Turdidae; genus Catharus; species Catharus ustulatus. Next base: position 38,547,226 of record NC_046225.1, read on the forward strand.
GGGAATCAGTGCATGTAGGGGTTTCAGAACGTTTGCAATTATTTATTTGGAAATTTGTGTTTAGAAGTCAACAATCACATTTGCAAAAAAAATACAATGAAAAGTGATAATGGTTGCTTGCAATTGCTCTTGTTGTATATTAATAAATATCTTTGGAGGTTTTATATATGAAGACACACCCAAAAAAAAAAGAACGGTGGAAAGGAATTGGAAACACTTAATACAGTTGGGGTGAAAAGTGACAGTAAAATCTGCTGTCCTTATGGGCAAACTTTCATCTGAAGCTGTGACCTTGAAAGGTCTTAAAGTAAGTTTCAAATTTCATATATGTGATATGTATCCTGAAGATTTTATTTGGGTGGATCTACAGTTAGTCTTACCAATCAATATTACCTTTAGATATCAGAAAGGAGATTAATCTGACAATGGCACCAGATTCTGTCTCCAGTAGTCTTATAAATCACTTGAAAAAGAGCAACAGTAGTTGTAAATTTTGTACTCTATCTATTAACTTGGTAGCAAACTTTGGAAATCTGAAAACAAGCCCACTTTGGTTCCATACTATGCGTAAGGATATTGTCAGTAGTCCATGATCTAAGACATAAGCCAGTAGTTTCAAGTCTCCTGAAAGTTTATGTTATTTTAGAGGAGGCAAAGGATATAGAGTTGTGTTCCAATCCAGCTGTTTTATTTCTCTGAAAGTAGTTGACAAAAGGCATAAATAATTCTGCCAGTCAAAATTAATCTTAAACTTACAAAGACTTAAATCCAGAAGTCTTTAAACATTTTAAGATCTTTTTTAGAACAATTCATCTGTTAATGAATTTTTTATTGTTATTCACATAATCATTTTTAAGGCCCTATCATTGTACAAAACCATTTTGTTCTCTCTTGCTCTGTGTTTCTACGTACCAGTCCTCACAATGATTGCTCTTTCATGCATTGTCATAGTATACAATAATAGAAACAATACTGATCTAAATATTACTCAGCAACATCAAAGCTGAGACTAATTGCTTGGAGAATAATAAAATTTCTTTGTCCCTCTCTGCCTTCAAATTTTTTGGGCTTCTCTTTTGACTTATTTTCCTGGTTTTCGTGTGTTTTGTTCATTTTACATACTGCTTGGCATTCTGCTTTTATTATTCTAGGAATTGCTCAATTTTTGTGCCACTATAATAAAATAGCAAAAATTCAGAACACTCCATAATTTATTCCTGTTTTATGATACTAGTATTAGACCACCTGGCATAGAATACTCTGTTATAGAGCTGCTCCAGGTCATACCATATTAGTAGGCTACATTTTTCACTGAAGGCAATATGTCATAGAAGCTCAGTTCTAAGATGAAGAGTCACATGCCATGTGTTAGCTCCGCTTTCAGGAAAGACTTTCCTTTCCCTTTTTGCTTCTTCGGTCCCATATTGGCCAATACTAAACACACAACCTAAATTAGTGCATTGGCCAGAAAATTTCAAATTGGCAAACCAAAACCACTGGGTCAACCAGTAATCTCATTGTTTGAATGTCCATCCCAGATTTTCTTGGAGACTTTTTGTATTTGACTGTTGAGCACTTGAGATACTTTCAAACCAGTCACACAGTCTTGCTACAGCTTTTCGACTTTTGGGTGAACATAAGAGCAGTACTTTTAATACTTCTTCATTATAAAATGTAGGTTCATCTTGCAGACCACAGCTGAATCTGTGTTAAAATACCAATGAACACACCTAAGCAGCACTGGTTGGGAAGACAGAGGCTGTGCTATGGTGTCTCAATTTCTGATCCAGCAGCAGTGAGGCAGAACATGCCATCTGAATTGTTGTCTCTAAAGAATCTTGAAAATGCCTCCTAGCATAAACATTTCATTTGCGTATCCTACTAGAGGGAGGCTGCATTTACCAGGTTGTGCACCACCTGGAATGGTTCTGCAGACCAGGCTGTGGCAGATGGCTTTGCAGAAGCAAAGAAAGCTTCATCTCTCTGCCTCCAACACTGCTGTGGCTCTACAATTTCAAAGTCATTTGGAGTAGTTAAGAAACCTAGAACACCTGTGCTTTTCCAAGCTCTCCTCCTGCTTCAGATTGTTGGAAAGTAACTAACACTCTGAGAATGGAGTGAATGTGAAAAAATCAAAAAAACCCCAAGACACTAAAGGGAAGATTTAATATTTACAGTTCAGAAAATTGTCAAATTGTTAGACATTCCTGCTACTGTGAACTGCCTGGTGAGTCTAGAGTGCTCTCAGACCATGACTTTCTGCAGTATACTTTCACTATATTTTTTCTTTCTGTCCTTGACTTCTCTAGGATTTGTGTATAATTTTCAATTTTTCTTTTTTAAAGATCTGTTTTAAAAACTATTCCCTTATAGACGATCCTTTTGGTTTCCCCTGCCTTTCCTGCCAGGAATCTTCTTTCAAGTTCTGACTCTTGCAGTTTTATTTCCTGTTATAAGAATTCTACTCTGTTTTTTTCAGTGTTCCTTTTCTTTTTCTTTCTCTTTTTTCTACCGTTCTTCATGTATCAAATTGGAATTGTCACAAAACACATTAATTCCTCATGGGAATCAAAATGAAGCACCATCTCTCTTAAAATGCCATCACAGGTGAAATAAATTTCATGCAAATACATACAATTACAAAATAAGTGCTATTTAGCTTCTTTTCCTTTAGTGCTTCTGATATCTGGAATGATTGGTTAATGACGAGCTGTTGAAACCTTGTCCTCAGTGTTAGAGAGCACAGACTAATCAAAGAAAGGGTTAACTATGTGGAATTGTGCAAAATTATTCCAGAATTTCATTTTCAATTGACACAGGTTGTCAAAATCACCATATTTTATTGTCGTCATTGTCCCTCCCAGTCCTGAATAGATTACTCAATAGATTGATGATAAAATAACAAGGAAAAAAAAGAAACAAACAAGCAAATCCAACCCCGAACTGCAAACAGCCGACATTTAAGAAAAGCCTTTGTTTCTTTAATTGCCAGACCTTGCCTTTCTTACCTTTGGGAGAATTCACTGTCCATAACAGTACCATAAAGTCAATTTATGTTAGTGTGATGAGTATTCCTTGATTTTTAGAGCAGTTGAAGCTGTGGAAGAGTGAGAGTATGGCCAAATTCTATTAGCCAGGCAATATCGCATGTAAAAATTAGTGTCACCATAATTCCTATCTATGCTTTCAGACCCATCCACAACATGACACCAGCACAGATGGCAGTGTTATAAAACAATAAATCCCATAGGAAGCCTGTTGCCATTGAAAGAGGTGAGGGTCACTGATCAGTACAGAAGGGTTGTCCTTCTGTCCGCGTGCCTCAGTCTGCAACAGAAGCTCAAATCTGTGAAACTTATTTATCCATTCATTTACAGTAATTTCTAATGCTGGCTAACCACAACTCTTGCTCAACCTTCAGGGAAAAAAACATGCATACTAAATCTCTCCTGATTATTTTGATGTACAAGCACCATAGGCCCAGATTAAAAATGTTTTTAGAAGCTTAATTCATACTGATTTAAGTAGGGCTATGTATCTAAGCAACTTTGACATTAGCAGCACTCCCTTCTGCTCTCTATTGCAAACAAAATGACTAATGTCTTATATTCCAAGTGAAACTGAACAGATTAAACCATGAAACTATACTTTTTTATTTCCTCCTTTCTAATAGAGGCAGCCACAATTCCCTACTTTTTTTTGTCCTTTTTGAAGAGTCACTTTGGTTCAATCACAATATATATCATAATAATATTTTTCTTTCCAAAGGGTATGTGATGTAGCCCTGACTCCCTGATGGGCATCAGTGACTGAATCTCTTGCTTTCTTTGAGTTTAAAGCAAAAGCTTTTGCTTTTCCTACCAAACTAAATGAAACCCACATTTTTTTCACTCTTTCATTTCTTTCCCCCATCCACTGCAGGGGAATGAGAAAGTAGCTGTGCAGTGCTGAGCTGCCTACAGGGGTTAAACCACAATGAGTGTGTGTAAAATTTGTGTAGTGTGAAGACTTGGAATCTCCTAAAAAAGACTTGGTAAATACAGATTTTGAAATAGTAACAAAAACTGGGTAATTTTTGCCTTCTCTTTTTGAAATGAAGAAAAACCTGTGAAAAATCCTATTGCAGATTACTCAGCAATTTCTTTTAGAAACATAAATGCATTTTTTAACTTCAGGGACAGTGCACTTTAAACTTTTTCATTTGTCATAAATAATTTCTCATTGTGTTCCAAAACACATTGTCTGACTCAATCAGCTGTGATGCATTCCTCAATCTCAGGGAAAACATAAAATTTAAAGCATGGAGGCCTAAAATCAGAAAAGATCTGTGTGAGGCCCAGAAAAAATATCACTATCAGGAGAACAGGAATCAAACATAATTGCAAATGAACAAAAAATCAGAACAATACAAGAGAAAAAGGAGAATTTCTGATTTTAACCTTTAGGAAAAGCTGAAGTGAATTCCAAGTTTGAAATAGAAGTTAAAACCAGATAATTAGAGTTTATTCTGATTTTTCATCAAAACTTTTAATGATTTTCCCTTTTTATCAGCCTGCTTTGTAACAAAGAGAAGCATTGCTCTTCTGTGCTCTGACAGCATCATAGGAAATGTCATAGCATATGAAGCGTCAGGCATATAATTGATTCCCACTTTAGCTATATATGTAGTCAAAACTTTTATAATGATAAAAGCATTATGTTTCAATTCCAATTCCTTTTCTTTGTAAAAAAATCCTCATTGGTTTGCTGTTAAGTGAACAGATAAAATACAAATGTTAAATAAGATCAGAAAAGTTGTGGTCAGATTGAATTTACAGAAAACCTGAGAAACCAAATATTTAACTTTCTTTAAATTTTTGTTTCATATGTTCTGTGCATATATGTTTATATGTATTTGTGGACAGCAGTAATCCAGGGAAAGAACAGAGGAAAGAAAGAGGGGAAACAGCAGTGGGGAAATGGAAGTTAAAAAAACTGTCAGTAAATAATAGAAACACTCAACATCTTAAATAAAAGATCAGCATGATAATGTTGTCCTGGCAGCTCTAGACACATAATATAGAAGAGGATTGTGTTTTCTCTTGGAATTGTACTTTCTGCTGTGGTCAGTGCTGAAAGACTTTTTCTTGACTCAAAATGCTTATTTATGTCTCAGGTTATTTCTAGTTTTACTTTCTGGATGGAAGGCTAGCTGCAACAAGACAAGGATGGCATTGTTCCCATGATCCACAGAAATGGGATTATGCATGTCTCTAGAAGGTATCTGCCCATTTGGAGTGGTTTCTGTGGTTACATAGAAGGAAAAACTAAACACTTTACTTTGTAGTTTGAAAAGGAAAAGGTGCTTCCTTCCAGTGCTGGCACCAGCTTTCAAACACCTGTCTACTGTGCTGTTAAACCGTTTGTGTTTCAAACACAGCAGCAGTTGAAAAAGGATAAACTCATGAGCTGAAAAAAACGTGATAAGTTTTGATGCACAGTTACTCCATACTTCGTGCAGGGAGAGAAAATTGGACGCACTTTGTTGGGATGAGGCTCAGCAAGACTTTCTCAAACAAAATATTAACTACCAGATGTGCTTTATCTGTGTTAGACAGAAGAATATAAATGAGCTCTAACAACTGTGTGTGCAAACTGATAAAGTTTTTTCACACTCAGTGTGTTTGTAGCATTTAGTGGTGTCACTTAAGGGAAAATGCATGTCTGTTCCAATATGTCATTAAAGAATGACTTGGAGCTAGGGATTTTTGATTAATTATGCTACCTGTAATAGTACCCTAAAATGTGGGTGATAGTTTAGGAATATTAGGACTTGACAGCTGAATCACGGCTTGTATTTCATGAGTGACAATGTCAGCAGTAGCTATGAATCTCTGATACCATTCACTCATTCGTGCTCATCCTCATTCAAAGCAGCACCATTTCCAGCCACTGAGAAAATGAGGGATTGTAGGAAGGTCTCTGATGGTGGTAGAAAAGAAGGGACGGGGTCTTCATGATTTGCGAGGAGCCATGAAGCCATTTATTGATCCACAAAGCAAAGTTTATATACTTTTTCTATTGCTACTAAAAACAGCGTACCAATAATATTCATGTAACTAAGGTATATTGCTTACTTGTAACTAGATAACATTTTTCCATCTAGGCCTCCTTTAAGCTAACCAGGTAGATACAGTATTTCCCGCAAATCCCCATAGAAACTGTAGTCTAAGCACTCTGTACCAAGCACCTTCTTAACTTTTGCATTCCTTTCTCCAAAATCCTGCTTTCTTCTGCCAAGGCTTGGGCCTACTCACTCTTGCCAAGGCTTGCGGCCTACTATGGCTAACAGATCCACATTGGTAGTGACAAGCTGAGCAATACTAGCAGTTCTGCTCGCTAGCTGTATTCCCATAGGTCTCCTATGTATTGTTTTGTGATTGATTAAAAAAAATATGACATATGTCGGGAAAGTAAAAAATTTCACAATGATTAGCCTTTGAAGACCCATCTCCTATTACAATGATGTTATTTTCATTTTTCTTTATGTAATGATTTACAGTAATTTCATGACTATAAGGCGCACCCTTTGACTAAAATTATGGGTCGACCCCAGAGGTGCGCCTTATACTCTGGAGCGCCTTGTATATGGAGAAAATTCGGAAATTTGCCAGCTCGGAAGTACGAGCTGCGAGCCAAACCGCAGCCGAAACAAATCCCAAACACTGACAAAGTCTTTTGGGTTACAATACAGGATATGATCAAAATTTCTATTCTATCACTCTCTGTTGTGACCAGGTGGGGGCAGTGATCCTTATCTCTGTGGGAGGTATTCTGCTAATGGGCCATCCACTGAAACCACTGTTCTTTATCTTTGCACCCCCCCATCCTTCCTCCAGGGAGTTATCTTCTGCTAATGGTCTATTGAGTCTCACTGTGTGACTGATAAAATTACTGCATCCCACTGAGAGTTGCTCCAGCCAGGGGGGAGAGCCAAGCCTTTCTTACCTAGATAAAAACTGAAATTCTAGGACACTGAATAGCCCTTTCTCTACTGGACTCCAGAAAAAAAAGAGATTTCTCCACATCACTAATAGACCTCTGGAAGGAAACTGCACCTTCTACAGGAGCACTGCTTCAACTAAACCACATCTGTCACTGCAAGAAGACTGCAGCCACTATTTAATCAAACTGCTACCAACACCCTGCCTGACAGGGTGTCAGGTTGTACTCTGACTTTGTCAGGGTTTGGAGTTTGTTTCTTTGTAGCACTGTATTTCTATTTTAATTTCCCCAGTAAAGAACTGTTATTCCTAATTCCCATATCTTTGCCTGAGAGCCCCTTGATTTCAAAATTATAATAATTTGGAGGGAGGGGTTTTACATTCCCCATTTCAAAGAGAAACTCCTGCCTTTCTCAGCAGACACCTGTCCTCCAAACTAAGACACAAAGTCAGAGCACAACCTGACACCCCGTCAGGGTGACACCCATTCAGAAATTTGCTGACTCCTGGAGGTACACCTTATAATCTGGTGCTCCTTATAGTCGTGAAATTATTGTAATTTATGAAGTGTTAAAATTTTAAGTGCACTGTTGACATAAAAGAATTAAGAATTCATGTAAACTCTAGTGAAATGAGAACAATAAAGAGAGGAGAAGAAATTAAAATTGACCATGGAGAAATAGATTTTACTCTTCTTGCTGATCTCAGTAATTCTTGGCAGGACTCCAAGACTATTATGATGTTTTACTGGCTTTTATCTATGTGTTTGGCAGTTATTTTTTTATGATGGAGATTCCATTCCCAGTGCTTTCAGAAGATTCAGTGTTAGAAAAATGAAAAAGTCCTTCTGGACCCAGTTGAATTTTTGCTCTGTATTTTCACTAAGGAAAAGACAAATCTTACTTAATAAGAAATTATCACATAAATTAAATATACTGAAATTATTTTAACTAAATAAGGTAGAAAAAATGGTCATTTATGAGAAAAAATAATGGACCTTCGTGAAAAAAAAATGCAGCAGTTAACGTAGAACTAATAATTATAAAGCAAAGAGATCCAGCAGGATTTTTTGTATTTCTGATTCCTAACTTTTTTTTTGTTGTTCTTTGAAATAATCTCATGTTTTAAAGCACCTTTAACCCTCACCAGTACAGTAAGAATATCAGTTCTTGTTGCACGGATTTGCTGGGAAAAAAAAAAAAAAAAAAAGCCAATGCTTGTTTCAGTGACACAAGCTTTACTTTTGTGCTACTTCTTATTAGAGACAAAGTAGACAAATCCAGTCTTTTTGGAAATGGTGAGAAAGAGTTGCTCTAGTTAAGAGAAGAAGGAATTGAGAACTGGGCTGTTTGCATATCAGAAAGCTTTGGCCACAAGTGAGTTCCTTTTCTTATAGTTTTTGTTATAACCATTTTGGTTTTTTTTTATGGGGGACAAATAAATGTAGATTTTTGGACAATATTTAACATGTCTATGGGAAGAGAAATATACTATTGGGAAATAGATCTAGAGTATATTCACTGGTCACAAAGTATAAAGTGAAAAGGCTGTTCAGTATCTCTAATGATATATGTAATTTAGACATTTACCATAGAGGAATAATTAATTTAAGACACATTAGCTGTGTTTTGAAATTATCAGCTGAGTGCATGAGTGAGAAAAAAACATTGGAAAGTGGTGGCAAGATCATATCATGATGTTGTAGGCCAGGTAGAACTGGATTTTTAACTACTACTAGGAGGAATGTTAATCTACAGATGTGAGGCCTTCTGAAGCCCAGTTTTATAATGGTTCTAGCCAGTTTAACTCTGATAAAATACTGAAACAAAATCTCTTATTAGAGAAAAGTATAATTCCACAAGATATGTATTTATCGGGTTTATTTTTAACATTCTCTTCCAAAGTGGGTTGTCAGAGTGCAGAGTTAGAAATAATTCACATTTTCCTTTCTTGGCAATATAAGAGAATCCTCAGTATCTATAAGATTGTTACACCTAAAATATATGTCTTATTGCAGATCTCTTCTAGCAGCATAGCAGGGATAGAGCTGGAGTTTCCAAATTTAAACTGTTCAAGGCTTTATTTTTATGTGGAGATCAGTTGCATTTAGTAGCTGGCTGCTTGGGCCTACAGATGAGCTGGGATTGGAATGCAGGTTGGCAGTATTTGCTATATTACCACTAGAAACACAGTATTCCCTACATAAACCTATTTGTACATTATGTTAAAGTAATAAAAATGTCAATTTTATGCTCTTTGGCCCTAGACAATGCCTCTAAAACAGGTACCAGAATTTGTTGGGTATTTTTCTTGAAATCCTTTGAGTTCTGTAGGCACTTTGGTGGATACTAAATTTATTGTCATCACTTAGGAGAGAGTTATTGCCATGATTGATAATTTAATGAGTGAATTTTCTCAATGTTATATGCTGAACAAGAGAGTGAAAACATACATATTATTCTGTAAATTCACCTTGAGGCTTCTGATATGCTGTGTTCCAGATTACTCTGCTAATCTGTAGAAAAATCGTTTGTAGGGGGTGTCAGAAAAAGACCAAAAGAGAGATAGGTCCATTTACTTTATTAGTAATAAAATAAATAATAACACTAGGCATAGTTTTTACAAAGCAAAAAAGGATATGAAAACATGATTTCATATTGCCCTATGTTAAAAAATGTGCTCACCAAGGTTGAAGGCGTTTCCTGATCTAACATAGTGCTGCCTTTCCATGGGCACCTTCCTGGTTCTTCATCACCACCTGACTTGATCCAATGAATTCAGCACTGCTTCTGCAGCATTTTTGGACAGCATATGTAAGAACTTCTTAGGCGGAATTTCTTCTGCACACAGAACTCCAAAAAAAAGGAAAAGATGAGTGTCAGATGTTCTAAGCAGTCATCTGAATATGAAGGTAAATGAGAGTAAAAACTAGAAAAACTCACCCATTTTATGATTAAAAACCATTTTTAATTATCTTTGTATAATTGACATTAACCACATGCCATTACTGAATCAACATGTTTCTAAGATATGAATTGTAATTTGTCATTAGAAAGTTTAATTGAAACTTTGTATAAATAACTGATGATTAGTTAATACAAAGAGCTTTAATATTATACTTTAAGCTATAAATTATACAACTGAAGCCTAAAGATAAATATTGATACAAGTCTTTTTATGAGAAGCACAGGCAAAGTAATCTTGGAACAAGATGGATTACCTCATAAGCATAAATGACATCTAATAGCCAAGGCAATAACTTGCATGTAACTTCAAAGTATTCTTTTCTCAAAACTCATTAGATTGATTCTTAAGTGTTTGCAGAGTTATTTTAATTGGCCTTTGTCAGTGATAAACCAAGAAGCTCATATTTATTTCCTTGTCCAAAGAAGAACTCAGATGTTCTGTTATTCCTCTCTAGCTATCAGTAATAACTTTTAACTGGGGAAAAGATGAATGGTAGTTTTGCAGAAACAATTTATGGTGATAAATTTGCTCACATGTTCCACAAAACAATTCTGATTAATGCAAATCGATGGGCTAAAAATGATCTGTCAGACACAGCAATTTTTCTTATATGATTTATTTTGCACATACAGTCTTAATATTAGAGAAAGCAACTCTCTTGAGATCAATGGTAGAGTATTTAAAAAAAAATAACATGCAAAAAAAACATGCTGTTTTGGACATGACATAATGTTTCTTACTACTGAATAATACTGAATATTAAACTAGACAAAAAGATTGTTCACTATAACCTGAGTCATGTCAACTGGAAGAAATTCAAGAGGATGATATCAATGTATTTTTAAATATATAATTTTATCTGTATTTAAGACATCTGTTATTGATCTAAGGATTTAATTTTTTTATATAGTAACCATTTTTCAGTTATGTACTTTTACAGTAATTAGTATATTCTACTGAGAATGTTTTTTTAGAAAGCTAATCTTCAAACTTCCAGTTTGAAGATCAATGGTGCCTACAGACTTGTGTCTTGATGAGGTTTTGGTTTTTGATTTAAAATATTAGTTGAATTATGTCTCAAGGAGTCTGAAGATTTTGACTGGTACATCATGTCAGACCTGTAGAGATGATAAGACAGGTAAGACTGTGAAAAGAGTTCTAGAGTAGATGTACAGTTGAGTTTATTTTTCATAATATATTCATAGAATGTTAATTTCTTACAATTTTTGATGTGAAAGGGCATTTCAAAATATGATATAATTACTCAGAAAGATTTTGACTGTAACACTTGCTGAAAACAATTGCATTTTTTTCTCCTGATACATGAGACGGATTGCTGCTGAGTGCATGAAATGCCTGTGGCACTTGGGAAAGGAGCAATTCTGTTCATACTTGCAACTTTCCATAATGTCTAACTACAAGCACTTCATTGGATGGTTTTGGCAGTGTGTATTTGTATTACGACACATTGATTTAACTACTACACATCTGATTTTTAAAGGTAAAGATCTAGGAGGACATTACATCCATAAAACTTAATGATTGTGCACATGTGAATCCTTGAAAGTATTCCAAGCAAAACTGGGGATCCACTTTCCACAAGTATTTCATCTAATCAATTCATTGTCCAAAATGTTCGTCATGTTTGGTTTTCACCTAATGCTGTTGTTCACCATTCAAAGTCAATTTTGAATGTGAAAAAGCAGATTGGAAATACTTTGATTGTGAGTACTTTCCAAACCAAGAAAAAGAAAGTACAATGTGAACAACTGAATGTGTCTCTTCATTGCCAATGAGATCCTGAATAATCTATACCATTTAAAAAAAAAATCACTCATTTCATATAAAAGATCCATTAACTTCAAAACAAATTGAAATAAAGAATGTTGCTCGAGACACAAAATCAAGTTACACCCTGGTTGCAGACAAGTCATTGAAAATGAAGCTTGAAAAATCCATATTATGTCTTGTTGTAACCCAATACAATACTGCTTTAAGAATGGTATGTCCCTTTAACCCTGTAACCCCTGCAAGACTGATGGACTGACCCCTGCGATGGGATTGGCAAGAAGCCAAGGCTATCCCCTCCCCTTTCCTGACCCTTAAAAACCTGAGCCCTCCATTGGGACTTTCTCTTTATCCTCCTTCTCTCCTGCTCTGCCCACATGGAAGCCTAAGAATAAAACAGAATAACGATCCCTGGGATTAAGAACCTCTGATATCTCATCTGTTCTGCATGAAACAGCACCCCAGGCCAGCTCTGCAGGATATTTGAGGTACAGGGCCAGGCTAGGGTGCTGTTTCGACTGGCGCCCAACGTGGGGCTTTTTAATTAAAATCCACGTGAGAGGCTGTGACCCTTAAAGGGTTAAGAAGCCGACGGGTAAGCCAACTACCCTGCGGGCGAAACTTGCTTTTCAGCAGGTTTAGCTTAAAGGAACATACTATTCTTAAAGCAGCAGAGTATTGAGTTACAACAATGTCTTATTTGTTATTCAAAGTTAATAGAAAAATGATCTTGTGATTAGGGCAATGGACCAGAAAATAGGCAATTCTAAGTTTGATCACTATTTTTGCCTTGCCCTCCATATGTTACACAGACAAAATGTCTTTCCTTCTCAGGTACATAAAGTCACAATTTATAGTAAGTTCTAAGACTGTTACCATGAGGTATAACCAACTGATTTTGAAATATATATTCTGACTAAGTAATAGTCATAACTTAAACTTTGATTCCCAATGAAAGCAACTATGCATGAAACAACATTTTGTTTTTATGTATCATAGTCAAACCTCTGGACAACAAAGCAAAAAGCTCACTCTGCTGTGTTAACAGATGTGAGGATTCTTTTTTTAAAAAGTATATGTTTACTGATAATTTCATTAAGTATAAAATTTTTTCTTGGTTTTTTTTTCTTTTTGTATATAACAGATTATTGTGGGATTACATATAATACAGAAAGTTGCTGGAGTTAGTGAGTCAAGGGCCTGCCTGAATCCTTCAGGCAGAAACCAGAGTGCAGGAATTGAATTAAAACCCTTGAATGGATTGAAACATATGAGGCTACCCACACACAGAATGGGAGTTTAAGCAGAAGAATAAGTTTGAGTATAAATTTAGATGTAAATTTGAGTTTTAGGATAAATAAGTAAGTAAGAAAGTCAGTAAGTAAGTAAGTTTCAGTGAGAACTGTATTGTTTTAGTAAGTAAATGGTTCAAGATGCCAGAATAGAACAAGTTCTAGTGAAGGTTAATAACACACTAATGTTTTCAGTAGATGCTCCAGGAGCTCTTTCTTAGACACTACTTAGACAAAACAGAACTTCAGTGAGAATATTGCTTACATTTTTCAGATAGAACAAGATAAATCGTATACATGGTTTATGCGTATCCTAGTGTGTTAAGAAATTAGAATTTTCATAGACTGAGATAAAGTGGTTTGAATTTACATTAGCGTGTTTAAAAAAACATATATAAAATTATGTATTGGGGAGAACTAGTGCTTTTTGCCTTCTTGCCTTTTGCCATTGCTTTTGCTTTGCTGTGCCTGCCAGCGTCTCCAGCACCTGAGAAGAAGATCTCAGGCAGCAACACCAGCCTTCTCCGGGACCCCTGGGGACAGCTCCTGCTTTTGTTCGGGACTTTATGCTAAAACTTAGCATGGACTTTAATGTCTATGACTGTGCCTTTGAAGACTAATGCGCTTTTACAATAAATAACCTTTTAAGCAACTACTAGCAGCTTTAATAATTTAAAATTACCCGGTACGAAGGGTGCGTCAAGAGCACCGAGGGGGATAACCCCACAGAAAGTCAAATGTTGTTAATCTAATTAAAAATATTAAAAGTTAACTAAAACTCAGGAAAACTTTATTGTTAATCCACTAATATAATATGTGGATTATTAAGTGCTAATATTCACTGTCCAAATTATCTAATAACACAAAACACAACTCATTAACAAAACAAGTGTAAATTTTTAGTGAGAAACTTATTAATATATACCTCCATAAGAATGGTGTCATGCTCACCCTTCTCATGTCTCTCCTGATGATCAGGTCACCAGTAACTGTCTCCTCAAGAAGGCAATGCAGAGTTGTAGTGAGCTACCAGCAGTCCCACTTGCTGTGGTCCTTATAATCAAAGACTCACAGAATGGGTAATGCTGGCAGGGACCACAGTGGGACATCTGATCCAACCTCCCCGCTCCAGCAAAATCATCCCACAGCACATAGCATAGGATTGTGTCCAGATGGTTCTTGAGCATCTCCAGTGAGGAAGACTCCACAAGCTCTCTGGTTCCAGTGCTTGGTCACTTACATGACAGAGAATTTCTTCCTCAAGTTCAGGTGGAACTTCCTGTGCATCGATTTCTGCCCATTGCCTCTTGTCCTACTGCTTGGCACCACTGAGCAGGACAGCAAAGATCAGTCTCTCCAAGTCTGGGAAAGGAGTACAGGCTACAGGTATGGGCAGAGACTCTTCTATATTGCAAATGTGAAACATGCACTGGTGGTTAAATACTCGGAAACCTGGCTATTGCAATACTGTGGTCAGTCTTTTTTTCCTTCTGTTAAGCACAAGAACTGAGAATGCCTTGCTGCTTAGTACACTGAAACCCCTAAACACACTTAAAAAGTTTTGTGAAATATTGCTTTGTGAAAAAAAACTGAAAATAAAAGTGAGTCGGGGATAGATTTAAAACCTGGAAATGCTAGCTGCTGGTACTTCTGTCATGATGTAGACAGAGAAGTTAAAAGTGAAGGACAGCAGATTTCTTTCACTAACAGAAAATTTGTAGGGAGGAATCGTGAGGAAATGTAAAAACACTGCAATAATCACTCAAAAAAAGTTTCCAATAAAATATTTTGTGAAATATTATTTTTCTGTGAAATATTGCTGATATTTAGTGAGGCAAATGCATTTCTCCAGGAGGTTTGGTTTAGAGGGTTTAGTTTCTCGTAAGAGAAAAGAAGTGAACCCCTAACTTCAAAAATGCAATGAAAAGTTGTCTTAGCTTGGAGGACAGGTGTCTGCTGAGAAAGGCAGGAGCCTCTCCTTGAAAATGGAGAATGTAAAGCCCCTCCCTCCAAATTATTATAATTTTGAAATCAAACGGCTCTCAGGCAAAGACATGGGAATTGGGAATAACATTTCTTTACTAGGGAAATTAAAATAGAAATACAATACTACAAAGAAAGAGACCCCAAGCCCTGACAAAGTCAGAGTACAACATGACACCCTGTCAGGCAGGGTGCTGGTAGCAGTTCGATTAAATGGTGGCAGCAATCCTTTTGTAGAGACAGATGTGATTCAGTTGAAGCAGTGCTTCTGTAGAAGGTGCAGTTTCCCTCCGGAGGTCCAGTGGTGATGTGGAGAAATCCAGCTTCCCTCTGGAGTCTGGTGGAGAAGCGGGCTACGTTAGTGTCCCAAAACTTCTGTTTTATGTTGGTAAGAAATGTTGGGCCCTTCCCCCTGGCTGGAGCAACTTCCAATGGGATGAAGTAATTTTATCAGTCACACAGTGGGACTCAATGGGCTATTAGCAGAAGATACCTCCCTGGAGGTAGGATGGATTGTGAAAAGATAAGGAACAATGCCCTGCCTGGTTTCAATGGATGGCCCATTAGCAGAACATCTCCCAAGGAGATGAGCATCACCGCCTTCACCCTCAACAGATGGTGATAGAATAGACCTTTTATCACACCCTGTATTGTAACCCAAGACATTATCCACCCCTTATTCTATTACCATCTGCATAATGACACCTTACACACCCTTCTCACTTAAGATTAGGTTTCCTTGCAGTACACAATGAGTTTCTGCATTACCCACCAAGTGTAACCAGGTTCCTTAGCAAAAACAATCTCACGGATGGGTTTGTCTTTGCCCGTGGTGGGACTAATCCAAACAGTTTTACTTAAAATACCTTTCATGCGTACTACAGGGACCTTATTTCTATCTACTCTGTGCAAGGGTTCAGATTGGGCAGGACCAGCTCGGTTAATGGACTCTCGGGTGTTGACCATCCAGGTGACCTTTGCTAAGTTTGTTTTCCAATTCTTGAAAGTTCCCTCACCAAGTGCTTTCAGTGTGGTCTTGAGTAGCCTGTTGCATCGTTCAACTTTCTTGGTAGCTGGTGGGTGGTAAAGGATATGATATATCCATTCAATGCCATGTTATCTGGCCCAGGTGTTGATAAGGCCGTTTTTGAAATGAGTCCCATTGTCTGACTCAATTCTCTCAGGGGTACCATGCCTCCAAAGGACCTGTTTCTCAAGGCCTAGGATGGTGTTCCGAGCAGTGGCATGGGGCACAGGGTAGGTCTCCAACCATCCGGTGGTGGCTTCCACCATGGTCAGCATGTAGCGCTTGCCTTGGCGGGTTTGAGGCAGTGTGATGTAGTCAACCTGCCAGGCCTCCCCGTATTTATATTTAGACCAACGCTCACTATACCAAAGAGGCTTGACCCACTTGGCTTGCTTGAAGGTAGCGCACATATCACAGTCATGGATAACTTGAGAGATACTGTCCATGGTTAGATCCACCCCTCGGTCTCATGCCCACTTATATGTGGCATCTCTGCCCTGATGACCTGAGGCGTCATGGGCCCATCGAGCCAGGAACAATTCTTTTTTGTGTTGCTAATTTAAGTCTATTGTTGGCACCTCTATCTTTGAGGCCTGATCTACCTGCTCGTTGTGTCGGTGCTCCTCATTAGCCAGACTCTTGGGGACATGGGCATCCACATGATGAACTTTCACAGGTAGCTTCTCTACCCGAGTGGCAATGTCTTTCCACTCATCAGCAGCTTAGATTGGTTTTCTCCGACGTTGTCAGTTTGCCTTTTTCTACCTTTCTAGCCAGTCCCACAGAGCATTGGCTACCATCTATGTGTCAGTATAAAGGTAGAGCTTTGGCCACTTCTCTCTTTCAGCAATGTCCAGGGCCAACTGAACAGCTTTGAGTTCAGCAAGTTGACTTGATCCACCTTTTCCTTCCGTAACTTGTGCAACCTGTGTAGTAGGACTCCATACAGCTGCTTACCACTTCTGGTTCATCTTTACGATGTGGCAGGAGCCGTTGGTGAAAAGAGCGTAGCATGTTTCATCTGCTGGCAGTTGGTTATATGGTGGGGCTTCTTCAGCCCGGCTCACTTGTTCCTGCTCTTCTTCCTCAGTGAGACCAAAATTTTCACCTTCTGGCCAGTTCGTAATTATCTCTAAAATCTCAGGGCGATTTGGGTTTCCGATGCGGGCGCGTTGCGTGATGAGGGCAATCCACTTGTTTCATGTGGCGTCGGTGGCGTGGTGGGTAGAGGGAACCTTTCCTTTGAACATCCACCCCAGCACTGGTAGTTGGGGTGCCAGGAGGAGTTGTGCTTCTGTCCCAATCACCTCTGAGGCAGCTTGGACTCCCTCATAGGCAGCCAAGATCTCCTTCTCTGTGGGAGTGTAGTTGGCTTCAGACCCTCTGTAGCTCCGGCTCCAGAATCCCAGAGGTCGGCCTCGAGTCTCCCCAGCCACCTTCTGCCGAAGGCTTAAGAACAAACCACGGTTCTCGGCTGCAGAATAAAGCACATTCTTTACCTCTGGTCCCGTCCTGACTGGGCCAAGGGCTACCACATGAGCGATCTCCTGCTTGATCTGGGCAAAGGCTTGCTGCTGCTCAGCACCCCAGTGGAAATCATTCTTCTTATGGGTGACCAGGTAGAGAGGGCTCACAATCTGGCTGTACTCAGGAATGTGCATTCTCCAAAAGCCTATGGCACCTAGGAAAGCTTGTGTTTCCTTCTTGCTGGTTGGTGGAGACATTGCGGTGATCTTATTCATGACTTCAGTGGGGATCCAGCACTTTACTCCCAGAAACTGGATCTCTCTGGCAGGTCCTTTGACTTTGCTCTTTTTAATGGCAAAACCAGCTCCCAGCAGAATCTGGATGATCTTTTCTCCTTTCTCAAATACCTCCATTGCTGTGTTCCCCCACATAATGATGTCATTGATGTATTGAAGTTGTTCTGGAGCTTCAGTCTTTTCCAGTGCAGCTTGGATCAGTCCATGACAGATGGTGGGGCTGTGCTTCCACCCCTGGGGCAGATGATTCCAGGTGTACTGCACGCCCCTCCAGGTGAAAGCAAGCTGAGGCCTACACTCTGCTGCTAGAGGAATGGAGAAAAAGGCATTGGCAATGTCAATGGTGGCATAACACCTTACTGCCTTGGACTCCAGCTCATACTGGAGCTCCAGCATGTCCGGCACGGCAGCGCTCAGTGGTGGAGTCACTTCTTTCAGTGCACGATAGTCCACAGTCAATCTCCATTCTCCATCAGACTTGTGCATGGGCCAGATGGGACTATTGAAGGGTGAGTGGGTTTTGCTGACCACCCCTTGACTCTCCAGCTCACGGATCATCTTGTGGATGGGGATCTGTTGTGGGCTGGCGAGGTTTAGAAATTTTTCCCATTATTATTTTAACTAGCCGGGATGGCTCCCCTATTAGCCGTTAAGAGCTGAAGACAAAGGAATGGCTGGAGCAGCCTGATGGCTCCATTAGGGAAAGGTGAAGTCCTGCTTTTGTCCTTCGGCTCGGGTAGGAGTACACTCGCAGCTTGCCGGTGGAGGAGAGAGGTTGCTTTTTCTCCGTGGTTGGGATCAGGCTTTTTGGATTTGGACTGCTAAAGCTTCCTGCTTCCTCTGAACAACTGGGAACTGGGACGCCCACGGTGAGCAGAGTTCTTTCCTCACCCTTTCTTCCACCTGGGGCGGTGCCGCCACCTCGCCCCCCTGCTCATGCAGCAGCCGCAACTGAGAGGCTGCCTGCCCTGCTCCATTGGACTGCGCGGACGAGGAGGCGATCAGTGACTGAAAAAAGGGACTGGGACTGAGTTCCGTTCTGTTCTGTCACTGTTTTTTTTTCTTTCATATAGCTGATGCTGTTTTTGTTTGTCTTATAAATATATCAGTAAAGAACTGTTATTCCCAACCCATGCCTTTTTTGCCTGAGAGTTCCTGAATTTCTTTTTCTTGGCAATACTGTCCCTTTAAACCGGGACAGATCTTGGGGCCCGGAATGTGGGGCACGAGGTTAAGGAATAACAGTTCTTCAGTTTCCTGAGATTGTCTTTTTTTGTGCTAGCAACATGTGGTCCAGCAACATGTGGTCCAGCAACATGCAGTCCAGTTTAATCCGGTTTGGGCTGCATGTGTTCACACATGTATATCTCCCATTTGCAAACCCTTACATAAACATGGGCCCTGTAACTAAGGCTACTGTGACTGTTATCGAACTTGCTTTATGGGTTGATAAGGTGAGGAATTCACGGATTTTTAACTTCCTTTGGACGGCGGGTACATGGATTCAGGGATACCACACACTAAATGCATGTTTTTGGGATTACTTTAATAATGGCACCTACTGTGAGGGAATAACACCAGGGGAAATTTTCTCCCAACCCCTCACCCAAATTTTTGGGTCTACCCCACCAGTTTTTGAAGGGTTCAGATTTCCTCTGAATGCTAATGATATCATACTGTGGCTGGTGTTGCTGATAGTCCTGTCCTATTTAACATTAAGAGATAAGGGGGGATTGAGCTGGATAACAACTCTGATAGCTACTCCAGGAAATAGGGATGGTGCTGCAGACATTGACCCTGCCCCAGAGACTAGGGATGCTGCCCCAGAGCCTGACCCTGCCCCAGAGACTAGGGATGCTGCCACAGAGACTGACCCTGCCCCAGAGACTAGGGATGCTGCCACAGAGCCTGACCCTGCCCCAGAGACTAGAGATGCTGCCCCAGAGCCTGACCCTGCCCCAGAGACTAGGGATGCTGCCACAGAGCCTAACCCTGCCCCACAGCCCACCTCAGAAAGAAACCACCTGGAGTGGGTGGGGCTTCTAGTGAAGCAGATGAGTGAGATGGGCCAGATGATGAAGGAGTACCTCTCCCCAGCTGGTGAGAAACCCTGCCATAAAGGAGGAGAATCCAGTGATGCTGTAGTGGAACCCATAGGTGTTACATCTGCCCAGGGTCCAGCTGAATTGCAAGAGCACTCACAAACAGCAGCAGTCGCCCCTGTAGAAACTAGGAAGTCTAAAATGAAAACAAGGCACCTAGACAAAGAGGACCAGAGAGGAGGGCCCTCACAACCAGCAGGGGAGCCAGAGGTTGAAATCATCACTGAGTCCCTGTCTTATGAAAATCTCCGCAATCTGCGGAAAGATATTGCACGACGGGGCCGGGAGGCTTTGACAACTTGGTTACTTCGGGTCTGGGACCTCATGGGTACAGGTGTGCACTTGGATGGTACAGAGGCAAGAAATTTGGGATCCTTGTCCCAGGACTCAGGTGTGGACCAGATATTCGTAAGGGAGCCAGGCCCACTTCCCCTCTGGGAGCGGCTTTTAATGAGTGTAAGAGAGAGGTTTGTCAACAAAGAAAGAATGCAGGAGTACCATAATAGAATGCATTGGAAAACCGTTGAGGAAGGGATCCAACAGTTGAGAGAGGTGGTGGTACTGGAGGTACTCTTTGGGAGGAATGGACAGCATAACAATGACCCTGGCAAGGTCAGGTGCACAGGTCACATGCTGTGGAACCTGGCAAACCGAGGGCCATCTCAATACACCACCTTCATTGCAATGATTAATGCTGATGAACACCGAGAAACAGTGAGCTCTGTTGCTAACAAGCTTAGGGATTTTCACAGTATGATGAATGGCGTAGTGCAGGCCCAGGTTTCTTCCGTGGTCCAGGAGATGAGGGGGATGAGGGAAGAGATGAAGGAGATGAGGGGGATGAGAGGTGACGTAAGTGAGATGAGGGAGGAGATCAGAAAGATCAAGGCAGCACCAGTGCGAGCCTCATACCCAAGGTTACAGCCCAACGCCCCCCAGCTAGTGGAAGAGGGTACACCCCACGAGCTGACCTATGGTTTTTCCTGCGTGACCATGGGGAAGACATGGGAAAATGGGATGGGAAACCCACTTCTGTCTTGGAAGCACGGGTGCGTCAACTCAGGGAGGGAAATGCTAACCAAGGGAGCTACACTAAAGTGAAGGTAGCCTCAACCTCCCATTATCAAGGTGCTGGTCATTACAGAAGGGAGGATGATCTGTCAGACCCACTTGAAGGAACCTCCACTATGTATGTTCAGGAAAGTAATAACAGCCAGGGCTAGAGGGACCCTGCCTCTAGCCAGGGAGAGGCATGAGATAACAGTCTATTGGATGGTGTGGGTCCGATGGCCTGGCACATCAGAACCACAAGAATACAGGGTATTAGTTGATACTGGTTCACAATGCACCCTAATACCATCAGAACATGTGGGGGAAGAGTGTGTTTCCATTGTTGGGGTGACAGGGGGATCACAGGAATTGTCTTTGCTGGAAGCTGAGGTGAACCTGACAGGGGAGGAGTGGCAGAAACATCCGATTGTAACTGGCCCAGAGGCTCCGCACATTCTAGACATAGACTTTCTCAGGAGTGGCTACTACAAAGACCCAAAGGGATACAGATGGGCTTTTGGAATAGCTGCTGTAGCGGTAGAGGACATTAAAAAGTTCAACAACTTGCCTGGACTGTCAGAAAACCCATCTGCAATGGGACTCCTGAAGGTGGAAGAGCAACGAGTGCCAATTGCCACCTCAACAGTGCACCACCAGCAGTACCAGACAAATCGAGATGCCGTGATCCCCATCCATAAGATGATCTGTGAGCTGGAGAGCCAAGGGGTGGTCAGCAAAACCCACTCACCCTTCAACAGCCCCATCTGGCCCATGCGCAAGTCTGATGGAGAATGGAGATTGACTGTGGACTATCGTGCGTTGAACGAAGTGACTCCACCGCTGAGCGCTGCTGTGCTGGACATGCTGGAGCTCCAGTACGAGTTGGAGTCCAAGCCAGCAAGGAGTTATGCCACCATTGACATTGCCAAAGCATTTTTCTCCATTCCCCTGGCAGCAGAGTGCAGGCCTCAGTTTGCCTTTACATGGAGGGGCGTGCAGTACACGTGGAATCGTCTGCCCCAGGGGTGGAAACACAGCCCCACCATCTGTCATGGACTGATCCAGGCTGCACTGGAAAAGGGTGAGTCTCCAGAACAAATTCAATACATCGATGACATCATTGTGTGGGGGAACACAGCAATGGAGGTATTTGAGAAAGGAGAAAAGATCATCCAGATTCTGCTGGGAGCTGGTTTTGCCATTAAAAAGATCAAAGTCAAAGGACCTGCCAGAGAGATCCAGTTTCTGGGAGTAAAGTGGCAAGATGGACAGCGCCAGATCCCCACTGAGGTCATGAATAAGATCACCGCAATGTCTCCACCAACCAGCAAGAAGGAAACACAAGCTTTCCTAGGTGCCATAGGCTTTTGGAGAATGCACATTCCTGAGTACAGCCAGATTGTGAGCCCTCTCTACCTGGTCACCCATAAGAAGAATGATTTCCACTGGGGTGCTGAGCAGCAGCAAGCCTTTGCCCAGATCAAGCAGGAGATCGCTCATGTGGTAGCCCTTGGCCCAGTCAGGACGGGACCAGAGGTGAAGAATGTGCTTTATTCTGCAGCCGAGAACCGTGGTTTGTTCTTAAGCCTTCGGCAGAAGGTGGCTGGGGAGACTCGAGGCCGACCTCTGGGATTCTGGAGCCGGAGCTACAGAGGGTCTGAAGCCAACTACACTCCCACAGAGAAGGAGATCTTGGCTGCCTATGAGGGAGTCCAAGCTGCCTCAGAGGTGATTGGGACAGAAGCACAACTCCTCCTGGCACCCCAACTACCAGTGCTGGGGTGGATGTTCAAAGGAAAGGTTCCCTCTACCCACCACGCCACCGACGCCACATGAAACAAGTGGATTGCCCTCATCACGCAACGCGCCCGCATCGGAAACCCAAATCGCCCTGAGATTTTAGAGATAATTACGAACTGGCCAGAAGGTGAAAATTTTGGTCTCACTGAGGAAGAAGAGCAAGAACAAGTGAGCAGTGCTGAGGAAGCCCCACCATATAACCAACTGCCAACAGATGAAACACGCTACGCTCTTTTCACCGACGACTCCTGCCGCATCGTAAAGATGAACTGGAAGTGGAAAGCAGCCGTATGGAGCCCCACACAACAGGTTGCACAAGCTACAGAAGGAAAAGGTGGATCAAGTCAACTTGCTGAACTCAAAGCTGTTCAGTTGGCCCTGGACATTGCTGAAAGAGAGAAGTGACCGAAGCTCTACCTTTGTACTGACTCGTGGATGGTAACCAATGCTCTGAGGGGTTGGCTGGAAAGGTGGAATAAGGCAAACTGGCAATGTAGGGGAAAACCAATCTAAGCTGCTGATGAGTGGAAAGACATTGCCACTCGGGTAGAGAAGCTACCTGTGAAAGTTCATCATGTGGATGCCCATGTCCCCAAGAGTCTGGCTAATGAGGAGCACCGACACAACGAACAGGTAGATCAGGCCTCAAAGATAGAGGTGCCAACAATAGACTTAAATTAGCAACACAAAAAAGAATTGTTCCTGGCTCGATGGGCCCATGACGCCTCAGGTCATCAGGACAGAGATGCCACATATAAGTGGGCACGAGACTGAGGGGAGGATCTAACCATGGACAGTATCTCTCAAGTTATCCATGACTGTGAGACGTGCGCTGCCATCAAACAGGCCAAGCGGGTGAAACCCCTCTGGTATGGGGGGCGTTGGTCTAAATATAAGTACGGGGAGGCCTGGCAGGTTGACTACATCACACTGCCTCAAACCCGCCAAGGCAAGCGGTACGTGCTGACCATAGTGGAAGCCACCACCGGATGGTTGGAGACCTACCCTGTGCCTCACGCCACTGCTCGAAACACCATCCTGAGCCTTGAGAAACAGGTCCTTTGGAGGCATGGTACCCCTGAGAGAATTGAGTCAGACAACGGGACTCATTTCAAGAACAGCCTCATAAACAACTGGGCTAGGGAACACGGCATTGAGTGGGTGTACCACATCCCCTACCATGCACCAGCAGCTGGGAAGGTCGAATGGTGCAATGGCCTGCTTAAAACCACCTTGAAGGCACTTGGTAGGGGGACTTTCAAGAACTGGGAAAGTAATCTACCAAAAGCCACATGGTTAGTGTATACCTGAGGTTCCACTAACCGAGCAGGCCCTGCCCAATCTGAGCTCTTGGGAACACCAGATGGGGATAAGGTTCCAGTGGTACACATGAGAGGTGTGCTAGGGAAAACTGTTTGGGTTAACTCTGCCTCCAGCAAAGACAATCCTGTCCATGGGGTGGTTTTTGCTCAAGGACCAGGTTGTACCTGGTGGGTGATGCAAAAGGATGGAGAAACCCGATGCATACCCCAAGGAGACCTTGTTCTAGGGTGAACTATCTATGATACTGTGTCTGTAACTGCATGTATGTATGTAATTTAAAGGTTCTAATTTAATGTAGTATGTTAGCATGGAAAAAAAATTTGGGGTGGATAATGTTGTGGGCTGGCGAGGTTTAGAAATTTTTCCCATTATTATTTTAACTAGCCGGGATGGTTCCCCTATTAGCCGTTAAGAGCTGAAGACAAAGGAATGGCTGGAGCAGCCTGATGGCTCCATTAGGGAAAGGTGGAGTCCTGCTTTTGTCCTTCGGCGCGGGTAGGAGCACACTCGCAGCTCGCCGGTGGAGGAGAGAGGTTGCTTTTTCTCCGTGGTTGGGATCAGGCTTTTTGGATTCGGACTGCTAAAGCTTCCTGCTTCCTCTGAACAACTGGGAACTGGGACGCCCACGGTGAGCAGAGTTCTTTCCTCACCCTTTCTTCCACCTGGGGCGGTGCCGCCACCTCGCCCCCCTGCTCATGCAGCAGCCGCAACTGAGAGGCTGCCTGCCCTGCTCCATTGGACTGCGCGGACGAGGAGGCGATCAGTGACTGAAAAAAGGGACTGGGACTGAGTTCCGTTCTGTTCTGTCACTGTTTTTTTTTCTTTCATATAGCTGATGCTGTTTTTGTTTGTCTTATAAATATATCAGTAAAGAACTGTTATTCCCAACCCATGCCTTTTTTGCCTGAGAGTTCCTGAATTTCTTTTTCTTGGCAATACTGTCCCTTTAAACCGGGACAGATCACGGCATCTCAATTCATCCGGTACTGCTGGTGGTGCACTGTTGAGGTGGCAATTGGCACTTGTTGCTCTTCCACTTTCAGGAGTCCCACTGCAGATGGGTTTTCTGACAGTCCAGGCAAAGTGTTGAACTGCTTAATGCCCTCTACCGCTACAGCAGTTATTCCAAAAGCCCACCTGTATCCTTTTGGGTCTTTGTAATAGCCACTCCTGAGAAAGTCTATACCTAAAATGTGCGGTGCCTCTGGGCTAGTCACAACTGGATGTTTCTGTCACCCCTTCCCTGTCAAGCTCACCTCAGCCTCCAGTAAAGTCAATTCCCGTGATCCCCCCGTCACCCCAACAATGGAAACAGGTTCTTTTCCCACATGTCCTGATGGTATCAGAGTACAGTACAGTAATTTCACGAATACAAGCCGCACCAATTTGACCAAAATTTTGGTGGAAACCCGGAAGTGCGGCTAATATTCGAGGGCGGCTAATACATGAACAATATTCTAAAAGCTGCCAACACGGAAGTGAGAGCCCGCGGCAGCCCCAAGCCAAGCTGGAGCCCGGCCGGCCCCGGCTGAGGTGGGAAAGCCTGGCAGAGGCGGGGCCAGCAGTGTGGGGGGCGGGCAGCAGAGCCTGGGCCAACAGGGCGGGGCAGGGGGGCGGCAGAGCCCGGGCCAGCAGGGCGGGGGAGCCCAGGAGAACTGGGGCTAGCAGTGCAGGGGAGCATGGCAGAAGCAAGAAACCCGGCGGGTGGGGCTGCCTGGCAGCGGGGGAAGCCCAGCAGAATTGGGGCCAGCAGCGTGGGGGAGCCCGACGGTGCGGGGGCCTGCAGTGCCGGCCAGGGCGAGCAAACGCGGTGGCGGTGCAGATGGGAGGGGGCGGCCGGCGAGGCTGGCAGTGGCGGCAGCCCCGCCAGTAGAGCCTGACAGCGGCGGCGGCGGCTGCCCCGCCGGTAGGGCGAGCAAACACGGCAGCGGGGAGGTGCTGACGGGAGAGGGGGGCCAGCGAGCCCGGCGGTGGTGGCAGCCCTGCCGGCCGGGCGAGCAAACACGGCACCGGGGCGGCCAGAGCAAACCTGGCAGCAGCGGCGGCGGCTGGCCCACCGGCAGGGCGAGCAAACGCGGCAGCGGGGTGGTGCTGATGGGAGAGGGGGGCCAGTGAGCCTGGTGGCGGCAGTGGCGGCAGCTGCCCCGCCGGCAGGGCAAGCAAACGCGGCAGCGGGGTGGTGCTGACGGGAGAGGGGGGCCAGCGAGCCCGGCGGCGGCTGCAGCACCACCCAGCCAGCCCCGCCGAGCCGTGGCGCTGAGCTGGGCCACCCAACCCTGTCGGCAACCATGAGCGGGCCGAGCCTTCCTGGCCCCGCCCCGAGCCAGTAAACCCCGCTATGCCGCGATCCTGTTACTAATTGGCCAATTTGTGAAAGCTGCGCACGGATTCTCGCTACGAACGAAAGTGCGGCTAATATTCGGGGTGCGGCTTATTTATTGACAAAGACAGCAACATTGTCGATGCACCGGGAGTGCGGCTTATACTCCGTGCGGCTTGTATTCGTGAAACTACTGTAATTTCATGATTATAAACCACACTGAGTATAAGCCGCACTTCCGGGTGCCAGCAACTTTTCATTCTTTGTCCATACATAAGCTGCACCTAATTATAAGCCTCACGTTACAATACAGAGTGTGATAAAAGGTATCTGTTCTATCACGATCTGTTGAGGGTGGGGGCAGTGATCCTTATCTCAACAGCAGATATTCTGCTAATGGGCCATCCATTGAAACCAGACAGGGCATTGTTCTTTATCTTTTCACAACCCATCCTTCCTCCAGCGAGTCATTTTCTGATAATGGTCCATTGAGTCCCACTGTGTGACTGATAAAATTACTGCATCCCACTGGAAGTTGCTCCAGCCAGGGGGAAGATCCCAATATTTCTTATCAAGATGGAAACAAAGGTTTTGGGACACTAAGGTAGCCCCTTTCTCCACTGGACTCCAGAGGAAAACCGGATTTCTCCACATCACCACTGGACCTCCAGAGGGAAACTGCACCTTCTGCAGGAGCACTTCTTCAACTGAGTCACATCTGTCACTGCAGGAGGATGCAGCCACCATTTAATGGGACTGCTACCAACACCCTGCCTGACAGAGTGTCAGGTTGTACTCTGACTTTGTCAGGGTTTGGAGTTTGTTTCTTTATAGTACTGTATTTCTATTTGAATTTCCCTAGTAAAGAACTGTTATTCCTAATTCCCATATTTTTGCCTGAAAACCCCTTGATTTCAAAATTATAACAATTTGGAGGGAGGGGGTTTACCTTCTCCATTTCAAAGAGAAGTTCCTGCCTTTCTCAGCAGACACCTGTCCTCCAAACTAAAGCAGCAACTTTTCGTTCTTCGTCCATATATAAGCCGCACCTGATTTTAAGCCGCACTTTGGGTTCGGACCAAAATTTTAGTCAAAATGGTGCGGCTTATAATCATGAAATTACTGTACACTGTGAACCAGTATCAACTAACGCCCTGTGTTTTTGTGGCTCTGATGTGCTAGGCCATCGGATCCACACCGTCTAATTGATCCTGTTATCCCATGCCTCTCCCTGGCTAGAGGCAGGGCCCCTCTAGCACTGGTTATTATTTCCTTCCTGGGCATACATAGTAGAGGTTCCTTCAAGTGGGTCTGACAGATTATCCTCTCTTCTGTAATACCCTGCACCTTGATTAAGGGAAGTTGAAGCTACCTTCTCTTTAGTAAACCTCCCTTGGTTAGTGTTTCCTTCCCTGAGTTGACGCACCCGTGCTGCCAGGACAGAAGTGGGTTTCCCATCCCATCCCATTTTCTCATGTCCTCTTCATGGTCACGCAAAAAGAACCACAGGTCAGCTCCTGGGGTGTACCCTCTCTCCCTAGCTGGGGGGGCATTGGGCTCTGACTTTGGGACTTGTGACTCGCACTACTGCTGCATTGATTTTCCTTACCTCTTCCCTCATCTCCCTCATTTCCTCCTTAAACTCCTCTTTGAGTTCCTTAACCACAGCAGAGACATGAGCCTGCATTGGGCCATTGATCATGCTCTCAAAATTTCTGAGCTTGTTAGCAACAGAGCCCACTGTTTCTTGGTTGTTGTCAGCATTAATCGTTGCAATGAAGGTGGTGTATTGAGATGGCCCCAGGTTTGCCAGATTCCACAGCATGTGCCCTGTGCACCTGACCTTGTCAGGGTCATTGTCATGCTGTCCACCCCTCCCAAAGAGTACCTCCAGTACTACCACTTCCCTCAGCTGTTGGATTCCTTCTTCAAGGGTCTTCCAGCACATTCTATGGTGATGTTCCTGCATTCTTTCTCTGTGGACGAACCTCTCTCTCACACTCATTAAAAGCTGCTCCCAGAGGGAAAGGGGGCCTGTCTCTCTTACAAAGACCTGATCTACACCTGAGTCCTGGGTCAAAGGTCCCAAATTCCTTGCCTCTGTACCATCCAGTTGCACACCTGCACCCATAAGGTCCCAGACCTGAAGTAACCAAGTTGTAAAAGCCTCCGGCCCTGTCGTACAATGTCTTTTTGAAGATTACGAAGACTTTCATACGATGGGGACTCAGTGATGATCTCAGCCTCTGGTTCCCCTGCTGGTTGTGAGGGCCCTCCTTTAGTATCCTTATTGTCTAAGTACTTTGTTTTTGTCTTGGACTTTCTAGTTTCCACAGGGGCCACTATTGTTGGCTGTGAGTGCCCCTGTGGTTTAGTTGGAACCTGGACAGATGTAATGTTAGTAGGTTCCACTGCAGCATCATTGGATTCTCTGTTTTTAGGGCATGGGGAGGGTTTCTCACCAGCTGAGGAAAGGTACTCCTTTATTATCTGACCCATTTCACATATCTCCTTCACTAGAACCCCCACCCACTCTGGGTGGTTTCTTTCTGAGGTGGGCTGTGGGGCAAGGTTAGGCTCTGGGGCAGCATCCCTAGTCTCTGGGGCAGGGTTAATGTCTGCAGCGCCATCCCTATTTCCTGGAGTAGGTATCAGGGTTGTTATCCAGCTCAATCCCCCCTTATCTCTAAATGTTAAATAGGACAAGCCTATCAGTAACACCAGCCACTGTATAATATCATTAGCATTTAGAGGAGGTTTGAACCCTTCCAGAACTGGTGGGGTAGACCCAAAAATCTGGGTGTAGGGTTGGAAGAAAATTTCTCCTGGTGTCATTCCCTTACAGTAAGTACCATTATTAAAGTAACTCCAAAAACATACAGTGAGTGTGTGATAGCCCTGAATCTATGTACCCGCCTTCCAAAGGAAGTTAAAAATCTATTAATTCCTTGCTAACCCATAAAGCAAACTGGATAACAGCCACAGTAGCCTTAGTTATAGGGTCCATGTTGAGATAAGGGTCTGCAAATGGGAGAAATACAGCCACAACCACGTGCCACCCAAACTAGGGTAAACTAGACAACATATTGCCACCTAATGAGGTTTCTGTATCAGCACACAAAAAATTAGGTAACTTAAGAACTGTTATTCCTTTTATCTCTTGATGCCCTCGAGCCCCACGTTGGGTGCCAAAATCTGTCTTAGCTTGGAGGACAGGTGTCTGCTAGGAAAGGTGGGAGCCTCTCTTTGAAAATGGAGAATGTAAGGCCCCTCCCTCCAAATTATTATAATTTTGAAATCAAACGGCTCTCAGGCAAAGACATGGGAATTAGGAATAACATTTCTTTACTAGGGAAATTAATAGAAATACAATACTACAAAGAAAGAGACTCCAAACCCTGACAAAGCCAGAGTACAACATGACACCCCGTCAGGCAGGGTGCTGGTAGCAGTTCAATTAAATGGTGGCTGTAGTCCTTTTGCAGTGACAGATGTGATTCAGTTGGAGCAGTGCTTCTGTAGAAGGTGCAGTTTCCCTCCGGAGGTCCAGTGGTGATGTAGAGAAATCCAGCTTCCCTCTGGAGTCCGGTGGAGAAGCGGACTACCTTAGTGTCCCAAAACTTCTGTTTTATCTTGGTAAGAAATGTTGGGCCCTTACCCCTGGCTGGAGCAACTTCCAATGGGATGCAGTAATTTTATCAGTCACACAGTGGGACTCAATGGGCCATTAGCAGAAGATACCTCCCTGGAGGTAGGATGGATTGTGAAAAGATAAGGAACAATGCCCTGCCTGGTTTCAATGGATGGCCCATTAGCAGAACATCTCCCACGGAAATGAGCATCACAGCCTTCACCCTCAACAGATGGTGATAGAATAGACCTTTCATCACACCCTGTATTGTAACCCAAGACAAAAGTGTAAAGTAGTAAAAGTGTTGGATATAAATAATGCAATCTTTAAAGAGTTGTGATTTCTCATTATGATTTGTTGATTTGTTTAAACATTTTATAATAAGATAAAACCCCCAGTCTCCTGATTTTAGGTGGTTTTTTTTGTTTACCAAGTGCCGTAGAAAACTAATTAGTTTGTGTTATAGTTATTCAGGCTTAAATTATCTTAAATTATCCCAGTTAGAGCTTTAAATTGTCATACTCTGTAAAACAGGTAATCAGATAATGAATATTATAAAATAAAATATGATAAAAACATTTGCTGATAGTGTAGGACGCTTGGAATTGACCTTTGTCAATCGTAGTGAAATGACATAAGAAGATATATTATTTAGATGCACAATTTCCCCAAATGTTAGGCACAGCTTGTAGGCACAAAGTCAGGCTGAGGATATGAGAGAAACTGCCTTTCCTGTGGCTACATTACATATTCCTGTGCACTCCTAGAACACATAGGAGAGTTTACTAATGCCATGGCTAAAACTTCTTAAAACATGTGATTTCACAGTTTACCTGAATACACAGATTCCATTTTTTCTAGAAGTCTGCCACAAAGCAGCCTTATTCTTGGGTAAGAAATAAGAGTTCTCCTATTATTATTCTGCATTTACTCAGACCATCCCCTCCATGCTTTTTATTTCTCATCTGGGTCCAAGAAAAATTTTTGATGACGTTCATCTCTGGAAACATTCTGTTGAAGTTATCATATAATTGTCACCCAGTAATAAGCCTTTTGCTTTCCTCCTGCAGAAAGTGGACCTGCATAAAGATAGTTATCTCGTATTACAGAAAGTTGACATAATGGAAGCACTGCTTAAAAATTAAATCATTTCATTAGTGTAAGTGCCTGCAACCACTTTCCAGATGACACAAGGCATGATAAGCCTCAATTGTGGTATGAAGCAAGAAAATAACATATGCTAGAGTATAAAATGTAAGGTAATCA
The DNA here is from genome assembly GCF_009819885.2 of Catharus ustulatus. Taxonomy (NCBI): domain Eukaryota; kingdom Metazoa; phylum Chordata; class Aves; order Passeriformes; family Turdidae; genus Catharus; species Catharus ustulatus. Next base: position 38,578,521 of record NC_046225.1, read on the forward strand.
TCACAGTTATAATTAGGCCTGGTGTTGCTAGTTATCATATTAAACTTGGTTGTACCTAATGGAAAGTAAAAGAAAAATAAAATGTTATCACAACTGACAAAATGATTGCATTTTCAAATTTATCTTTATTTGTCCTTCCTGGAATTCAATTCATATGTACAGCAGACTTAAATAATTTTTTCCATATAGTTATAATAGTAGAAGCAATATTTGTTTCCTTCTCAAGATGTTTTTCCCAAGGTTAGGCAAATTTCTTTGTTTTCCCGATCTATCCCTATTTTAATTTGTTTATATCCTTGCAATGATTCAGAGCACAGAAACTGTTAGCTAACAAATATTAGTATATTTAATAATCTCTGAAGACTGTTATCTGTCTCCTCTCTGAGAGAACCCACAATCTCTGTGAGTTCCACTCTTGGCATTAACTGTAGACACCTGAGATAAAGATTAAAAAGTTAAGAAGAATAAAAGCATATTCTCAAATCTTCCAGTGCCTTTTCAGGAGTCACCATGACAGTCAGGAAAGGTTACAGATATTTTCCAGGGCATATTTATGGATGATTTGTGAGGGAATCATCCCAATCTCTCAGGGCACATATCCAAGATAACTGGTGTGATGAAATGACATAGAACTTATCAATTTCTGCCTGCATTTTTCCTATTGCTATTCAGCGTGGGTACACAACTTTCAGCACACAATAAGACAGAATTTTGTCTTTTGAAGGAAAAGGAATAGAAATAGAAGCTGCAACATTAACAAGTATATTTAAGCAGATGTTCTTCCCTTTCTGTTTTTTTTAAATTGCATGTAAATAGCCACAGAACATCTACTTACTGGCAATATGCAGCAAGAAAACCTTCTGGGAAATTCAAATTTATTCTAGTCTGTTTTTATAATTCATGTATTCACAATGACATATATTCTTGTTACACTGCAAAGTAATTTTTTTATTATACTACAAATGAGTAAAACTAATTGAAAACCTTCTTATGTTTTCAGTTACAAAAATTTCAAAACCATTTTATGGTTTGACCAATTTCTAGTGGACCTTATTTAATTTATTTTAACGTTTATTTATATGGGCTTAGGACCCCTGAAGCTTTTAGGATTTTGAGCTAAGGGCCCACTATTTAATTCGTAAGGGGCATCCTCATTGCTTGAGTATGAAAAGTTGTGTCTAGAAAAATATTGAAAAGTCCAATTTTTCTTAAGTGTAGCTCTTAATCTGAAACAATTCTGTAAATTATGCTAACTTTACCACTAATATATTTAAAATTTGTTGTCAGAAAAGACTGAGTTTATTTGATGGAGTACAATGTTGTCTTCCTCTGAAGTTCAAGGTCTGTAGATAGTATAAAACAGGCAAACTGCAATGCCTCCAGAAAAAATTGGAAAACTGCATTGTTGATTTCTCTATGAGTGTGTCTTATACACTTAGATAATTGCATACTGCTCCTCTTTTTTTGTAGGAACAACCTTGGCATCAGTTAAAATACAGTGATAAATGTGAACTGAAATTTCTATTGAAGATAATGAAATCAGTGCTTAGCTTTTCATGTTCAGCTTTGAGCTGACATAAAACATAAAAAAATTATGCGGCTAACTGGATTTATTCTTTGTGTTGCTTATATTTTTTCCATATGGTATTAAAGAAAAGTATCTGTCTTGCATATTATAATCATTTGGAACTAGTAATACATAGCTGGTCAGAAGGGAACTGCCTTTTTTTAATATTTTCACCTTTTTCAATTTTATGTTATTGTTTTTATATCTTGAGGAATGCATGCTGATAGAATACAATTGGGAAATTGTATGTTTGTGAACACTTCCTCTTCTGTTTGATAATGTCTAAATAATTTCTGACAGGTTTGGTTTTTCACTGGAGATCTTTATCTCTTCACATGTTCCCTTGAAATCAACTGACTTATGTCTTGGTTTGACTAAAGACAGCAAAATTAACTTTTCAAATGGAAATGAGAGCCTGTGTGGACTCCACTCCACTAAACAGAAAAGTTGTTTCTTGGTTTGCTAGATCGGGTTTTGGGGGCTGAATTTGCAAAAGCTCAACCCCACACAGCATGAGTTGTCTGGACATCAGTGCAGTGGGGCAGCTGGAGGCATCTTATCTGCTTCCGGGGCAGGTGGTGCAGCCATAGGCGTTACATCTTCCTCTTGGCTTTCTTTACCTATCTTTCCCTGCCTTCCATGCTCTCGTGAATGATCCAGGTTTCTTGTGCTGGACATTTTATTTAATTTGCATATGAACAGAAGTGTAAAACTCAGTTTCAGTAACCAAGAGCATTGAAGAAAATGCCATCTTGACATGAAGTTTGGATAGCATAAAGTTTGGATAGTATGTGAACACTTCAGCAACTTCATGCAAAATCTTAATTCTGAATTTTCAAGTGTCTGCTGGAGTTCAGCTACAGAACCAAGATACAATGCTGAAGAATAACCTACAAGCTACAATTTTGACATCATGTTTTTAAGAATCTGCCCCATAGATAGTCTGGTATAGTCTTTTTTGCTTATGTTTTCTGGATTTATCATGAGGGTTTTTTACTCTGTTCTAAAACTGAACATAACATGTACAGCTCAGTTTTAAGACAGAACTAATTGAATGGAATATTTCATGTGGAAGGGACCTGCAATAATCATTGTCCAACTGCCTTAGGACTTCAGGGCTCACTAAAATTTAAATTACAGTAATTACACAATTATAAAATACACCTGATTGTAAGCCGCACGTCCGGGTGCTGGCAACCTTTTGTTCTATGTCCATATATAAGCCGCACCGGATTGTAAGCCACACTTTAGTTCGCAGTGAGGATCCGTGTGCAACTTTCACAGAGTTGCCAATTAGTAACAGAATCGTGGGATTGCGGGGTTTACTGGCTCAGCTTGGGGCCGTGCGAGCTTGGCTCGGTGCTGCCCCACCACCAGGGCTGGGCGAGCTCCCGCTCAGTTCGGGGCTGCTGCAGGCTCGCACTTCCGGGTTGGCAAATTTCTGAACTTCATCCATATATTGGCCGCACCTGATTGATTATAAGCTGCACTCCAGGTTCGGACCAAAATTTTAGTCAAAATGGTGTGGCTTATAATCGTGAAATTACTGTACTAAGGGCATTGTCCACATGCCTCCTAAAAACTGACAGGCTTGGGCAAGAAGCCTGGTCCAGTGTTTGACCACCCTCTTGGAAATGCTTCCTTATGTCCACTCTAAATCTCTCCTGGCAAAATTCTGAACCATCCCCATACATCATACCACTGGATTCATGGAGAAGAGATCAGCACTTCCCTCTCCACATCCTTCCTGTCATGGTTTACTCCTAGCTGGTGACTAAAAACTGCAAAGCCACTCACTCACTCTCTCCCTCCCTGTGTGCAGTGGCACCAGGAGAAAACAAAAGTAAAACCTGTGAAATGTGATAAAAACAGTTTAATAATTGAAAAAAGTAAAATATAATAATATTAATAAGAATTATAATAATAATAATTTTAATGAAAAGACAGAAAGATGAATAAAACCCATAGGAAGCTGTAGAGAGCAATGATGTCAATCCTCAGCCTCCTTTTCTCCAATCTAGAAAACCCAAAGTCCTCAGCTGATCCTAATAAGATATTCCTTCCAGACCTTCTGCCAGAAAAAAAAAAAAAAAATTAAAAAAGGTCAAACTTTCTTTTGAGATTTCCCACAGAGATGAGGGATGGTGCATCTCCCTTGGTCCAAAGATATGGAGAGCTTCCAGCTGCCTGTAGAACCATGATGGGGTACAGATGAGGACTGTGTGTGTGTGCTTGTAACTAAGTCAATGTCCTTGAAGAAAGTTGCAACACTTCCAGATGAGTGATAGAGGAAGGAGGGGACAGGTATGTGCCATGATCTGGTCATGTCCCTGCTTGACTGCACATCTGTCCAAAACAGGAGCAGCAAAGAACAGAGCAGCAGACTGTTGGCAGCCTGACGTAAAATTACTCTTCATTGAGAAAAAAAAAAATTTTGTAGCTATGTGTAAAATAAATAAATATACATTTATGTCAGGATTGTGTGAAGTTATATCACATGAAGAATTAACACTCTGTTGCCATTTCTTGAGAGCAATAGGCATGGTCTTACTTTAAGTAAAAACCTCATATTTGGGAGGTGTACAGAGTTGTTAGCTATTTCATTTATCCTTGACAGTGCATCTGTGTATTTGGTAACAGATACTAAGCTGCCATCTGCATTAGAAATCTAACCATGTGGCAGTCTTAAGCATTTTCTCTCTCTTATTCTTTTTCACTCCTTTTAGCACTGTTAGAGCTGACATTGATACATTATTTCTGGACAGGGTACTGGACCTTGCAAACACCAGTTCTTCAAGTGTGTGCTCTGCTAATGGCCTTGGTCTGCCTGTATGCTGCTTGTGCATTCTTTCTTTTCCCTGTGTTCTGTAATAGATATTGCTTACATTAAAAATGTGTTATAAATTGTTTTTACCGGTAGGACACATATATAGAGCTGTACCAATTAATGGAAAAATGGAACCCCCAACTTACGAGGCTGTGTGAAATTAATACACATCAGTCAAAGAAATGCACTTTGGTATGTGATGTCATAGTTTTATTTTCCACGCCAATTGCACACCAAAATTCAAAGGAAAGGAATATTTTTGGGATTTTTATTCTCTTCAGTCTGTGCCTTGTCAGACTATTTATATTTATTTTAGAAAGATCCTGTAGTTCAATCTATTGCTAAATCACACATGTAATATAATAGGAAATTGCTAAGAAAACACCTTGAAGAGAAAAAACAAAAGAAAACAGGCTTTTGAGCCTGTAATTGAGGAATATTTTTCTCTTCAGTAATTTCATTTTCTTACCAGGAAAGGTAGTTGAGCAACTCATGGGATTAGAGTCAGTCGAAGACTCAGTGTACTCAACTCAATGCCTGACTTCATGCAGTATTTTGGACAAGTCATTCTCTTTAACCAGATTTTGTTGACTGAAAGATGTTCAGGTCAGAAGCAGTTGGATTCTGTATTTGTACATGCCCTGGTACAAAAGAAAGTAACTCATTGAAACGTCACCAGTAAGCCTTATTTCTGCATTATTCTGAGCCAACACTTTTCTCCTAAGATTCATATTCAATTTAAAGTTTTCAGAGAAAACATTTAGTTGATAACCTCAAAATAAAGACTCCATAGAACTTCTGACAAGCCTCCTGCAAATTAATAGCACTGTGCCAAGTGAGATGGGTGTCAAAAAGAAGAGAAAAACAAATCAATTAGCAGATGTTTTCTCTGATGTAGGTAGGTTTTTAATTAGACTATTTAATCAAGAAAAAAATCAGAGTAATAACTCAGCAAATGTTGTTAATCTGTTTCCTGATGTAAATCCTGAATAGTGCACCCCCCACTTTTCTAACTCTTTTTTATTATTTCCTAGTGACATTGAAATTATCATTTTTAAAATTTACAGAATTTTGTGTTATAATTGTAGAAAAAAATATTTGCCATTGTTCAAGAAACAAAAAGGAGATGAAGAAATAGGTACCTGCTTTTGGAATGTAGTAGTCAGATAAATTAGTTTAGTGTATGTGATTTAAAAAACAAATATAATCCAAATCCCAGACACAAAAGACAACTTTGAAGTTCTTAGTAAAATATTTAGTGTTCATGTGTGAGGTTAAAATTAAAGATGACTCAGATGATTGAGCAGCACCAATATTAATGATTTGAGGAAGGAAACAGCAACAAAGAATTGCCATGCAATTGAAAAAAATGAAAGAATGCATGTGAGAATATCTGAAAGACATACACCCCTGAGGTATGTGTTATGTAATGAAATACTAATGATGTTGAATTATTATTTTATTTTTAGAATTATTTGTCTCCACCTTTCATACCAATAATATAGCAATAAATAACTGAAAATTACTTTTGCATATCAAACTTAACTACATTTCTCTGTCTTGAGATGAGGATTGGCTGTTATGGGCATCACTCATGTGCCTTGACCAGAAGCACTACAGCAGGACTGGAGTCACTTGTCTGCCATTGCAGAGTTCTATCATCACCTGGAAAAATACTCTGCAATAGTTGTTGTTATCACAGTATTTTCCATTCTTCCATCACCTTACGGCATGAATGTCATGTTTCGGCTAAAATAACAGCTGCAAGTGCAGATACTACCAACGTCATTAGGAAACAATGGAGTCACCTGTCTGTGGCTCTTCTGCAGCACCCTACTTTTATTTATTCTGCAATATGCTGTAGATCCTCACTCTTTTGAACAAAGTTGTTGTAATGCAAATTAGAAAATCCTTATAACACAATATATTTTTTTATAGGTATTTAAATTGTACATATATCTAAATTAAAAATATATACAGTAATTTCACGATTACAAGCCGCACTGACTATAAGCCACATCTCTGGGTGTCGGCAACATTTCGTTCTTTGTCCATACATAAGCCGCACCTGATTATGAGGCGCTCTGTCGTTCGCAGCGAGGACCTGAGTGCAACAAAGTTGCCAAGTAGTAACAGGATTGCAGGATTGCGGGGTTTACTGACTCGGCTCGGGCCGTGCAGGCTCGGCCTGCTCAGGGCTGCTGACGGGGCCAGGTGGCCCAGTTTGGCACGGCCGCTCGGTGGGGCCACTTGGGGCCGGCTGCCGCTGCCGCCAGGCTCGCTCACCACAGCCCAGCGCTGCCCCGCGGTGGCAGATAGGGATGGAGCCCGCCGGCACCCACAGCGGCGGCAGCAGGAGGGGAAGGAGACCCCCCGCTCCTGCGGCGGTGGTGGCAGGAGGGGAAGAAGCCCACCTGCTCCTGTGGTGGTGGCGGCAGGCGGGGACCCCCTGCCTGTGCCCCGGGCTGTGGGGATGGCAGCACGGAGCCCCCTGCCTCTCCCCGGGGCTGCGCTGCCTCAAGAAAGGAGTGGCCCGCCTCTCTCCCCCCCGAGCTGCCAGCACTAAGCGCTCCTGCACCCGCCACACAACAGAGTAACCAATTTGTAACAATCGTGCAATCCTGGGTTTTACTGGCAGGTGCTCGGCTCAGCACCTTGGCTGCACTTCTGGGGTTGGAAATTTCAGAAAACTTTTCACATCTTAGCCGCTCCTGAGCGTAAGATGCATTTCCGGGGTGGGAGCAAAATTTTAGTCAAAATGGTGTGGCTTATAAGCATGAAATTATTATATATTAACTCATACAATTATATTTATATTATGTATTTATATATTTATGTATATTATATATATAAATTTTAATATCTCTAAATCATAATTTATCTTTCCATTATGTATAATTTTTACAGAATAAACTTTTTCTCTATGTGGAGAATTACTGTCAAACTTCTACAGAACGTATTTTCAGGGTGCAGAATAAAAAAAAGAAATAAAATAAAAGCATCCTGTTCTCAGTGACCACCTTCATGGTCTCGTATGATGATAGTAGTTGTCACACTGTTTGGAATAACTTTCTTTATGAGCTATTAATGGAATTAATATAGCAAATGATTAATTCTGAAATAATGATGGAAGAATAAAAATGCAGTAAAAAATACACTAAACCACAATTTACTGCAAATTACAGGAATAAAAATATAGAAACATTTTCTGGTAATTCAGCAACTGTTAGTTGGGTTACTGCTGCCCCTGGGTAAACTGACATTTTCATATGCACTAATTAGCAAAGAGGTCAAATAAAATCTCAAATAAAATAGTTCATTTGTGGTATTTTGCCTCTGTGGAGGAGCTAATCTCAAGTTCTGGAAAAACTGAAAAAAAAGTAAAACCCTAGGTGTTCTACTCACCAGGACTGGCTATTATCTACTGCTAATTACCTACAAATGAAACGCGGAAAAAAACCCTTGTAGATTAAAAATTATTTTTATTGTTTGATGAAAGCTGTGAAGTATCTTTATCCCAAAGTATGAGATGATGCTGTGATGCACACAGAAACACACTTAGTTTTGGTTATGATCAAATGCTGGAGTGTATGGCAGCAATATCAAGGCTGCCCTGGTGAAACAACACAGCCCAACATCTCTTCTACTCCTGTGGAAGCTGAGCCAGCAACTCTGCTGGGCTGACGACAGCAGTGAGTTCTTTTGCTAATTAGTGCATAGAGAAATACCTAATTACATAGCAGTTGTGGTGACTTGAAGAGACGGCTGAATAACCTGAAGAAATTGCAGTCTGTATTTCCAAACCAGCCACAACCTCAGTTCTTGTTCTAATCACAGAATTGTCCAGTAAAAATTTCCAGCTGCTGCAAACATAATCATCTCCATGAAAAATGGAAGCAAAAATGACTGAATATTCATCAATAGAATCATCCATTCTATCAGAATCAGCACCTAGAACACAAGTGCTCAAGATCACGCATGTTTGTACATGTAGATGATGTTAAATTACTGCATCCTAAAACTGCTGCTAAGATGATCAAAGCTGCTACTCAGTAAGCTACAAATTTCTATGGAATTAGTTTTGAAAAATACTATTTTTATCTCCTCAAAATACTTAAAAGAGGCAAACCTTTTAAATGTTCAATTAAATAAAGGTTTGTTTTACTTTCCAGTAAGATAAAATCATACAGTTAGAAACATCAGGTACAGTTCTTTGCAAATTATCCTACATATAAATTTTGTCTTTACAAATTCTTAAGTATTCTTTGTTTGGTATTTTTCACTATCTAATTTTTTCCTTTCATCTTGTATAGATGGATATGTTTACCAGTGCATAATGATGCCTTTTTATATATATTTTACATCATGCATTATTACAGTTTCTTGTTTCAAAATACAAAGGTTTCATGAGAATGAACTTGTCAGGATGTTTTTCCACATAAAAATTAAAATAAAACCTATTTTAATTCAAATAATGGCAGAAAGAGAGGCATTTTTCAAAAAAAGTTAGTAAAAGTTTTTGTGTAAAAAGCTGGAGAAAGCAAAACTTAAGAAACCCACGATTTTTAAATGCCTATATTGACTTTTTTTTTTTATTCTCCATAAAGAAATAATCTCAGGCAAAATCAGTAATAAGTTCGAACTGTCATTTGATACTTTTGAAGTACTCTGAACCAAACCAAATTATGTTTTTCCCTGAAATAAAAGCAATTCTTAGCTTCCTACTAAAGGCTCCATGAAGACTAAACCAAGTTTCTCCTCTTGTGATTCAGGTGGTATTCCCTTTACAGGAGCTTGCAAATGTGATTCTTGAGCAGTGTGAATGATAAATGCAATTAGTGTTTGGATTCTTGGTGCCATGTGCTTATGTTGCACTTGTTTATTGCCTCTTTTTATTTCAAAGCATATTTATATCGTGACCTATCAGTCCACACTATTTGTCAGTAGGCAGAATACTTTGTCAGAGGTCTGTTGTGATCTGCAGTACATACAGGGTTGACTGTGTTTTTCATTTTTCACTACTTGTGGGGCATATTTTAGCCCCCTCTGAAACCATGGAAATTACTTTCTCAGTGTTAATTGTTGAAGAACAAGTGTGCTTTGAAATTTCTGAGTTACTGGAAAAATTATTCAGGCCTCATTGATTTTACTTCTGTTCAAATGTGCTATGAGCAGGAATGAATCCATAAATCTGTACTGTGCCATATGCACTGGAAAAAAGGGTCTTACACTCCTTCAGCTCTTGTTCAGCTTTCACCTCCTGTTGCTTTCTTTTCAAAGAAGAAATGATTTTATTCAGGATACAAAAGGGATTCATTCACAGAAACACTTAGTGGGTCTACAGATGTTTTTTAATCCTCATTATAGTTTAAAATTAATAAATATACATAAGAAGACTACTATTGAGTGGAAACATAAGCAATAACTTGAACAGAAAAGAGAAATTTTAAAAGTCCTATATGACTCAATTTTTCACAATTGAAAAATGTTCTATAAAACAATGTTTAGATCTCACATGATGAAACTGAATCCTTGAAAATTCTTAGTGAAGGACATAATTGACATTTTGAAAAACTATCCTTCCCCTAAATGTCTGATGTTTTTAACTTAAAACTCTCGACAGCATTTCATTGCTTAGGTCATGGTTTATCACTAGATGTTTCAATCAGTAAACCAGACTTCAAAACAGACCTAAAAGAAAAAACAATAAATAGCCTTTGTTTTAAAAACTTTTGTTATCTCCTGTATTGATATTTAAAAGTAGAGTATTGCCTATGAACTTGAATTAGGTAAAATACTGAAACTTGATTGCCTAGGCAATGATTGCTGCTCATGAGTAACATGTAAGCACAAAAGGGTTAAATGAAATCCTTTCCTCTAGAGTCAGGATGGAAAAACGTAACTAAAAATAAAAGCTGTTTCAGCTTTCTGAGGACAGGAGGAGCAGAAGAGAGTGTTAGTCCATCCAAAAATAGCATCCTTATATCTACAGATATTCAGAAAAGGCATGCTTCCTTCTACATGAAAATAAGGTTTTCAAAGTGAAATGGAAAATTATCCGTGTAAGCAGAACCTTTTATTCCAATATATTTGACTGACAGAGAATTGTATGAACAGTAAAGATCTGCTTTTCAATATGTAGATAGTTCTAAATTACCCACAAGAGATGTTTTCTTTTGAGATGCTCTATTCCCTCGCAGATTTGTTTCAGATAACCTCCTGCTGTCCTAGGGAAATTGCATGTGAGTGGTGCTACACCTCAGAACTGGAAACATTTTTATAACAGCAGTGGATCTGGGTGCAGAAATTATTTAAAAATAATTTTCCTCTTCAAGCTACTGCTGCTTTCAGTTATGTAGCGTGGTTCTGCTGTAGCTGTGCAGTGACACATTAGGCTGGGCATGTAAAGTAATGCAGTGTGACTGATACAAGCTGATGTTACACTTCACAGCACAATGCTTCATAATGTGTTATGTCAATGAGAGCATTTAAAAAAAAACACAACACAGTAATTCTCCAGACAGAACTGATAGAAGAATCCAAGAATAATCTCCCTTCTCTCCTCCTCCCTTCTGCCTCAAAAAAACCCCAAAACAAACAAACAAAAAAAACCAACAACAAAAAAACACCACTGAAAGCCAATTTGTATTTGACAGAGAAAAATAATTTCTGGAGAAGACATAGGAGTTGGTGGTTGCATAACACACTTCGAGCTGAATTAAGAAGGGGAAATAATTTTTATTTTAAAACCTGTCTTTCTCTTTACAGAGTCAACATAAATTCACAGATGTAATCTCTACTGGCTTTCAAAGCCATGTGTTTTTAGAAGACTAAGACTAGCTTACTTTAATGTACTCCTAGTCTACATCACATTATGAGCATTTTCAGCTTGTAAGGCAACATTATTTCAGTTCCAAACAGAAAAATTTATTTTATGAACTGTGGGTTCATTTAGGTTTCTCTTCATTTTATATTCCTTTTATTCTCATTAATTAATTAATTAATTTATTTATTTATTTATTTATTTTTAATTTTTGAACTTTATGCCTTTTTTCAAGGTGTACTTTATTTGTTTTTATAAAAGTACTTTTCCTGAAGATTATATGAATATACAGAAATTATTTCCTCGTGTTATATTAACATTCTTGATTTTTTTTTTCATGGGTTCCTCCTAAAATTTGGAAATCATTCCATCTTACTCTATAATTCAGCCCTTCTACCAAAAAACTCCAAACCATGCCCCCCTCTCCCTCCCTAAAAAGCCCCAACCTGAAACCCTCATACACACAAAAACACAAACAAACAAATGAAAAAAAAATATTTCTTAGACTACTTGGACATCTTTTGGCCTGAAACTTAGAAATTGATAATTGTTAAATTTGATAAATTAATTTTATACCACAACTTACAAATAAAGCAAAAGGAAATTCAGAAATCAATGAAACTTCAGCATTTAGGAAAACAATAGTGGAGGGATTACAAATTAGTCTTGAAAATATCTGTCTCTTTTTCAGTGTATCTTAACTTCCCAAGGTTTATTCACTCAAACCAGGTCATCCTCTAGGATATGTTGCTTGTAATCTCAAACTCTATAAAACATTTTTCATCCCCTTATAATTGTAGGTTTGACCTTCATGTGAGAACAAAACCAGGAGGGAGTTTCCAAAATAATGTGGAAGAAAATAATGTGGAAGTTTCCTATGGTAGTGGTCCTTCACTTTTCAGGTTTCTGGAAACCCTGGCAGTAAAGGCATTCATCTTCTTTAACATATTTTTATCTTTTCAAACATGCTGATCTTACCATTCAGATATAGTCAGTATATTTTGTTGTTACTTTGAACATGATCCGGTTTCAACTGTTCGGCACAGTCAAGGATTGAATGATCACATTCACACTATATTTTATAACTATCTTCTGAGAAACTGAAAGGGGAAACCAGCAGTAAGGATAAGGAAGCAATTTATTAACTAAAAAGTCACTCTGTTTCCTCAGAATAGAACCTGATTTTTCTTTCCAATGCCAAATCTTCCATTTTAACAATCAAGAGGAAAAAAAGTTATACTTTTCCTTAAAAAAGATTAAAAAATTATTTTAGTGTATTTATGTGTGCTTGGTTTTTTGATATTGTTTTTTCCCCAGAATAATACCTGTCTGTACAGTCCCACAGCATTACCTGAAACACTAAATTACAAGACAAATAGAGACAACAAATTCTCTGATGGGAAAGAGCTGAACTCTGCTTCCCTCTGCATGCTTCTGCTCCTTACTTCTAAGCTTCCCCTGAAAATACTCTTTTTAAAAATTTCCATCAAGAAAATGTACAGTAATTTCATGATTATAAGCCGCACCATTTTGACTAAAATTTTGGTCCAAACCCAAAGTGCGGCTTATAATCAGGAGGGTCTTATATATGGACAAAGAACGAAAAGTTGCTGTTTTACTTTGGAGGACAGGTGTCTGCTGAGAAAGGCAGGAGCCTCTCTTTGAAATGGAGAATGTAAACCCCCTCCCTCCAAATTATTATCATTTTGAAATCAAGGGGCTTTCAGGCAAAAATATGGGAATTATGAATAAAAGTTCTTTACTAGGGAAATTAAAATATAAATACAATACTACAAAGAAACAAACTCCAAGCCCTGACAAAGTCAGAGTACAGCCTGACACCCTGTCAGGCAGGGTGTTGGTAGCAGTCCCATTAAATGGTGGCCGCATCCTCCTGCAGTGACAGATGTGATTCAGTTGAAGCAGTGCTCCTGCAGAAGGTGCAGTTTCCCTCTGGAGGTCCAGTGGTGATGTGGAGAAATCCGGTTTTCCTCTGGAGTCCAGTGGAGAAAGGGGCTCCCTTAGTGTCCCAAAACCTCTGTTTTTTCTTGGTAAGAAATGTTGGGCTCTTCCTCCTAGCTGGAGCAACTTCCAATGGGATGAAGTAATTTTATCAGTCACACAGTGGGACTCAATGGACCATTATCAGAAAATGACTCGCTGGAGGAAGGATGGGTTGTGAAAAGATAAGGAACAATGCCCTACTGGTTTCAATGGATGGCCCATTAGCAGAATATCTGCTGTTGAGACAAGGATCACTGCCCCCACCCACAACAGTTAGTGATAGAATAGATACTTTTTATCACACTCTGTATTGTAACGTGCGGCTTATAATCAGGTGCGGCTTATAGTCGTGAAATTACTGTAATCAGTCAGCACTGGACCGGTGGTTTGAAGCGTGGCATATCCTGCTACAGTAGTAGCAACAAATAATTTATGTTAATTTTGGGTGTGGAAAAAGTGAAGTTTTGGATCTTTTCAGTATAAATAATTCTTTTTCCTTCTTCCTGCTGCAGTTAAAGCTGATATAGAAATTTTTTTTTTTTTTTTTTTTTTTTTTTTTAGACTTGTAATACCCATAAGCCGCCAATTTCATTTACTTGGTGTTTTTTAACCAAAAGAGAATGGTAAATTTGTTCAAAAACATCACACTTAGGTGTACTCTTACACTTCTATAATAATAGCAATGATTTCAATGATTTACCATTATTGTATTACCACTGATGTTTAGAAGGCCCTCACAGGGACTATGCCATGACATTCAGCTTCAATCCTTTTTTTTTTTTTGTCTATATTGTATATAAGTTTGTGTGTGTGTGTTAATCAACGTTTTTCACCGGTGAAGTGAAATATTCAGTTTCAGAGTACAGTTTATAGGTTTAGGCACAGTCTTTATGTTCAAATCTTCACTCTGTATATCTCTCCAAAAATAGAAGGAATCCAGATAAGAGTTTGGTTGGTGTCCCAGTCACAGGTTTAACATGTGGACTCCAGAGACATCCAAACTAGTGACCACTGTGAATGTGTAGACACAACAAACGGGTGTCAGTGCACAGCCTCCATTCCTTACGGAAGGTACTTTGGCTAAATTCCTAAATAGTTGCAAAAATCAATTTAAATTGGAAATAATCCAAAATTTCAAAAGACATAAGACCAAAAATATGATGTAGATAATGTATTGTCCCTTTTCTGTGGCTACATGTGCTAATGGAATTAAAATATTTCCAATGTATTGCTGCAGTGCTTGTGAGTCAGAAAAGGCAAGGAAGAGTAAAACACAGTTTAATTTTTTTTTTTTTTTTTTTTAAGTGGGCCATCAAACACACAGTTGCTGAAGGCCAGTCGACTGGAGGGCTGCTGGGGAAGAACACATGCTGTGTTACAAGTGCCAAATCTGGTAGTTACATGCTGTAGTACAGAATAGTTCTTAGGCAAGTGCTTTTATACAGAACAGATCACAGGAACTGTAGTTATTACTGGAATGTAATATTAAAACCAACATGAAGACTGACTAAAGGTTACAGCACTTGCTATTACAAATCTTTTACAGTTAGTATATAGTTCTCTTGGGGTGAGAGTGATGGAGATAGGAGCAAGTGTTGTAACATGAGATCTGACATCATCTGATTTATTCATGTGCTTGAACAGTGGGTTACGTTATCTGCTTGATTCATCATTTGAAAATGAAGTTATTAAAACTTAATTTTAACCACAGACATAAAAAAGAGGAAGTCATCCTGAAAAAGGCTAGAAAACAGCTCACCATTATTTGAGTTCCTGCTGTGAAATTGTTTCTTTGCTTTTGCATATGAAGGAACATAACAAAATATGTTGATGTGAAAATAACTGTAAGAGCTCCATTTTCTTTTCCCTGAATTTAGGAGACTAGGGAAAATTTCTTTTGAGGATGCATGGAGTATATGGAAGGAAATTTAAGACATTATAATAATAATAATAATAATAATAATAACATCATTATAATCCTGTCAGAGCTGGAAGAGGCAGACTCCACCAGAAAGCTACTTCATCATCACTGCCTAATTTTATATAAAAAAGTTCAAATATGAAAGATGATTAAAACCTCCTGTGGTTTAAAACTTTATTTTTGGGAGACTACAGATACTGCAGAAAACTGAGCATACCCTACCTTGAAAACTGAGGGTGCTTTTCTTTGCTGATTGAAGTAGAAAGCATCTATAGTTAAAAAGGATTGAAGAATGACATTGTGACTCCATGTTCTTAATTTTAAAATGACAAGACACTCAGCATTTGCCCTCAACTACAGCTGATGTTAAATGGTCTTAGGTATGGCCATGAAGAAGGCTTCGAGAACCATGCCTAGATCTAATAAAAGGCTTTTACACACACATTTATGTATGTATTCCATAAAAATATAATTTGATTTACTTTTAACCATTGTTCACATAAGTGAAATTCTATAGATATATTTTCAGTAACCTAATCTACATAGACTGTCTAATCCATTCTTTCCAGATAATATTATTCTGGTAGGGAAGCTTAATTGATCCATATACTTCTATTGTTGACATCTTTTTTCATTGAGAGCTATTCAAAAGTCAAAATAATAGTTTTGCAGACTTATCTGCTTACAGTGAAAATGGTTTTTTTGGGTGAGAGGAGATCTCTCTTATTGTATCTTCCATTTTGCAAAATGGAAATGCATTCAGAGTTAATTCATAGACAGTCTGTAATAAAAAAAATTTAACAGTTTTAATTAGAAAAATATCTTTATTAGCTAAAAAATTAAGCAACACTTCATAAACACTTTTTAGAGTGTTGATAAAATGCATTTGTTTCGTCACTTAAGGCTAGATTATAATTTTGTAATCACTGTCCTTTTTTTCTCCCTAAGATTCCATTTCAAAACTTTGCGTTGTTGTGGTAGGGCATGACCCTGTGTTGCTAGTAGGACACAATGAAAGGAAGTCACATTTATGCAAGAGAAATAGACTGTGCTTCATAGGGAAATTATTCCTAATAAATAAAAAAATTATAGATAGGGCAATCTAATAGTTTCCTGGAAAGATATATTAAAAGTTACAGAGACATTAAAATAAAAACTTTTAGAAAAAGAGGAACAGAGACTAATAATTAATTTTCTGGCTGCAATTTAGCTTGGGATAATTTGTTTATGTAGGCAACTAATCAAGTTCTAATTTTAAAGAAAAACTAAGGTTGAGATTTTGGCTGGAGGACTTCAAGAAAGTATTTTTTTAAGGGCAAGATGCTTTTCATGATGAAGTGAAAGGATGAAAGAAAAGGCTGTATATCTAAATGGGAATTTATAATGTGGAAAACGAAATGGTGATGCCCACAGAGAGAAACGTGACAACTCACCACAGCCAGCACCACCTTCCAGCATCCTCCATTCCCAGTACTCCTCTCTTGTCTTTTCTGAAAGTAGCAATGAGTAAGTTCAGAGGGGCCTTCTAGTTGGCAAGGCTGATGTAACAGATGAAGGAAGGCTGATGGAAGCTGCAGTTCAGTGAAACCAAGGCTCATGGAGCTGCTTTAGGCTGTGTAGTGACAGCAGGAGCAGGACAAAAACCCTCAAATGCATTGTTAGAGGAAGGTCAAGGATCTTGACCTCATTTGATCTTAAAATAAAAGAAGTTAAAAATAGCTGTGGTGGGAGGAATAGGTATGGAATAGGAACAATCTTGACAGTCTGTTTTTAACTTAAAAATACACTGAAGAATTTTGCAATTTGTATTTTTAATCTGTATGTGTTATAACTTGAGTTTGCACCTACAGAGCCTCATGGGGAGCAAGAACTTGGTGCTTGCCAATTCGGGAGCTTCAACCTGGATGTGCAGCACAGGCAGCAGGGCTTCAGAAAAGACTCTTGTACTCAATGAGAGTGAGCAGAGAGCTCATGGTATGGCAGAAGGGAGACCAGTGTCTCCTGCACTTTTCACTCTACCCTCCTTCTTTGCCTCTTGTAGAATTAGTTCTGGTGAGGACACAAGAACAGAGTGAAATCTGTCCTGACCTTGCCATGCAGAGTTGCTGGGAACTGTTCTGCCCTCTTATAGTAGCATGCTACTCCAGACCTTCTATTAGTCTTTCACCATTTTTGCAAATATTATTGGGAGAGGAGGAAGAGCAAAATGCAGCTTTGTCACCCATTTTACAGAATCTCTTATTTCAATTCTGACTGTGTCAGAACTGTAGTGATCAAAGACTCAAGCAGAAGGAGGATTTATGTAACTGCTCTGTATTTCAGCCTCTTCATCTTGCAAGCCACCTGCTTGTGCTCAAATGTTAGCTAGCTTTCCTTTAGTTTTTAGTTTGTTTGTCTTTAATAGTCACTTTTCAAGTCCTGATTATTTGAAAACTCTTCCAGATTTTGAACGTAGATTGAAAGCATACTGCTGTTTTCCAGTTAAAGAACTTCATGGTTAACTTGTGTAATGATAAAAAAAGTATATTGGATCCTTTTATGCACTTCTGTATCGTCAAAGTCTTTAAAACCACACAGTTCTAATTTCAAGCAGAACCACAAAAATTGTGAGCAACCAAGTATGAGGGCAGGATTAAGAAATCTGAATTATGTATACACACGAAACTCAGCTTAAATGACAGAGTTTTAAAATTTCTTCATAAACAGTTTTTTTCTCTCTCTTTTTTTTTTCTGAAAAAATAAGCATTCTGAATTTGAAACTTCCATTCAATGCACATGCACATGCTTGTTACTCTTCCATTAAGCTTTTACAAAGTTTCAGATTGTATCAGTACAGTTCCCAGCCTTTACACCACTCACTTGGGAATGAAAATATCTCAACAGGAGCTTCTAATTAAAAGTAAATGGGTGGAACAGGAATATTTTATTCTACCTTACAGTTTTGGACAGAGAAAAAGGCAAGATCAGGTTATGTTGAAAACATAAAGGACTGTTGTGGAGGAAAGTGAGCATACTGTGCTGGTGAAAGAGTGTCAGAGGACAGCTGTAAAGTAAAACTATCCTAGCATGGATAATGCTATCAAATGTAACACAAGACATGTGTAAGTAAGTGGATATTTTTTATGCCTGACAAGTCTGGCATCCTGTTTCACTATAGCTCCATTGAATTAATATCTCTAGGCTCTATTCTGTAGAACCATCAAAAATTATACAACAGAACAGTCTCTAAAGCTTTTGATGGAGCAGTTGAAGTACAGGACTTGTATGTAAGCAGAGAGCTGATGGTCTCAGAATTATATCAAACCAACCCAAAGTTCTTAATACTTTATTTAGAAAAAACAAGCCAAACCAAACCATGGATTTGTAGAGGCCATGACAAATGAGACACCACTATAGTTAAGAAAATTATTTTCCCCTTATTGCTCTGAGTTTTACCCTTATTACCCTGAGGAAAACCTTCTGCAGTTAAAAAAAGCTGATGCTTCAAATACCTACAAACTTGTAATCAGTGTGCTGCTCTAAATAGCAATGAAGCACGCTCCATTCTGCATGGCTAGCATTTGCCACACCTGGATAGCAAGCAAATAAAATTAACCAAAAATACTGGCTTCAGTTGCCTGGTGACAATGAACACGAAGAACCTGTCAGACTGTCATAAAAAAAAAAAAAAAGTTGAGAAATAAATTTTCATTATGAAATTAATATCATATCAACCTTGTCAATTCTGTAAATGAGTCTTTCTTAACAGATGTTTTATTGAAGTTTGTGTAGTTGCTTGAAGCTTTCCCTACAGTTTATGTTGGTGTAGGTTTTTTTTAGGTCAGTGATTACTGTATACACAGATGAATACAGAAAAAAAAGAGTATTTCTACTCCTTTTTGCTTTATTTTGCTAACACTAAATAAAAGAGAAAAATTAAGAAGTTGGCCCAATCTTCTAAAAATCAGTCTTATTTTCTCACTCTTTGTCGTATTAAGTTATACAAAGTTTCTAAAATCATTCAGAAGATGATTTTTCCTTAAGTGATTATTAACCAAACCCAAATTTACAAACTTTATAAGACTATATTGCCTGTCCCAAACCTATGTCTTAGAGTCTTGATGGACTTACCACCTCTACAGTTTGCAGAGTCTTACTTTGGTATGCAATTTTTATCCAAAATCTTAGGTTTTGTAACCTTTACTGTCTAAACCAACAAAATGAGATAAAACCCAGTCAATACTCAGATGAAATATATCTCGCAGGATGATCTAGCTGCAGAAGATGAATTTTTACTCCTCATTTAGCTTTGGATCATTGCCATGGCTTTGCACACAGAATTGCTGTCTTTTGCTAAGATATCCAACATAAAGATCTAACTTCTTTGGTGCTAGAAATAAAGAATTCAGACACAGATACATCAGTCTCTGTCCTGGCAAAATTCCAGGCTGGTTATTAAATTCTGCTTGCCTAAACCTTTGTTTGTTTGGTCATTGTTAATTGAGTGGAAGTATTTAATATTCTGTGAAGATATCTCTTTCCATGGCTATTGACTCCAGGATCCTAAATTCCTTTACAGATTAAAGACCGCAAATATTTATTTTGAACATGTGAATTATTGTTGAAATGCAGATCTTACAGCAGGTCACACCATAAAAAAAGAATCATTATCCACACTTTACAAATGGATAGAAGGCTCAAGGCATTGTAAGCATCAGGAGATCACCCAAGGACAAATGCCGAAAGAGAAGATGCATCTTCAAAGTCTGTGTATTTAACTCACTGTGTAGACTGTAGATTGTTGGACTGTGTTGAACTGTTTAATTTCCTTTTGTTTTGTAAATCCAAAGAATTTAAAGAAATATTTTATCACACTGAACGCATCAGAACTTACTGAATCATATTGCAGTCAATCAATCAAAGTCTTTTACAATTCTGTTTAAAATTATTCTGTGTCACATTATTCACTATGGAACAGTGTCAGCTGTGTTTTAAAAATAAGTTCCTAATTTTAAACTGTAAATCTTAAAAAGCTAGAAAATAGCTACTATTATCCAAGGGAGAGGAAAGATAGAATGGTTTTTAGATGTCAATTTGTGTTTTCTTATGTTAAGACAATTTCTGGAAAATGTGTTTTAAAAGTAGCTTTCAATTTATTTCCATTAAGCAGAAGTGAAAACATGATATATTCTGAGTGAAGTCAAAGAAAGTAGTGACATTTAATGATGGTTTTTAAAGGAGGGTAGACAAGTTTTCAGCCAGGGCTTCCAAACACATAAGTAGTTCTAGCAGTTGAAAGCAGAGCATTTAAATCCTTTTGACATCCTTAATTGGATGTTCCCTCACTCTCTTGCCTGTCTTGCTATTTGCCTTTACTTCTCTCTGAGTTTTTCAGAATATTAAAAATGTTCAGAACCTTCTAAAAATAATGCACTTAAATATTTGTAATGCCCTATTGTGTGCACAGCATCAAACCACTAGAGTCAGTGGAATTATACCTGGTGATATTTTACCACCCACCATTTACCAGTCAAGGACGATAAACAGAAGTCTACACTTCTTTAAAATCTTATTTTTGCCAGAGACTTGGTATGTAGAGAATAAAACTAACAGTAATGGTGGATTGGTACAGAATGGGAGTAGCATGAGCTCTACAATAGAGTCTATGTGTGTTTATATGTGTGTGCTTGTGTATGGATATGTGTGCTAGTATATACAAAAAAAAATTTCTGGCCAAGATTTTTATCCTAGAATCTAGATTTTAAAAAATCCATACCACAATAAATCAATATTCAGTATTTTTCAGTAAACATTTTCTTATCATTTCTTGGTATGTCATGTGGGACGTGCTCACAGCTCAGTAATAAAAGACCACCAAGCAGTCATCACAGAATTTTCCATGACAAAAAGCCTGCACGTAAGGGAAAAAGGGAAGTTTCATCATTACTGGTTTTATAACACAAAAAGAGAAAAAGGAAAGGCAAGAAGTAAGAATAATTATGAAAGGAAAAGAAGCCAAAACACACATGCTGCCACACCCGCCCTATTAATGTGTATGTCTGTGATTTACTCCTATTTTTAAATAAAAATTCTGTATGTAGGTGTAGTCTTCTTAATTGTAAAAATTATATGGTAGAATAAGAGACAGTTTAGAGAAGAATAAAATGAATGGAAAGCTGTGGAATAGCTTCCAGGCAAAGAATGACAGGTAAGCAGGTGGATTTTCTGAAGAACTAGCAGAAGAGATGGAAGTGGCCTGTGAAAATGTGGCTCGGATGCAGAGAGATCGTGGGTATCAACAGCCATTGTCTCTTCCAAGACAAAAACTAGCATACCAAGTTAAAACACAAGGTGACACATCCAACACCCATACAAGGACTTTGGAGCCTTCATACAGGATGTTGCAGACACCAGACCTATATATGAATTTTCTTTGTTACTGAACACATCAAGGATAGACACACAACATCAAAGATGGTGTGAGCAATTGTAGCCAGTGCTAAAGTACTGAGAGGTAGATCTTCACAATTTTTAAATGCAAAATTTCACTGTATAATGTACTTTTATGCTTTGTTTTCCAAGGAAGAAAACCATGAATTTAAGCAGAACAAAAATGAACATCTGGGAGCATTCTTAGCCCTGAAGATGAGGTAAGCAATGCAATGCCAGTGGTTCAGTACAAAATTTAATATACCACAACATAGATACTGTAGACGTGAAGAAAAAGACAAATAGGTGGGATTTTTTGAATTTGGATCTTTTTTAACAACCTCTGCATTCTATTTTATTCTGAAAGATTATCATTAAGATATTTTTCAGCTTTTTTTGGGCTAATACTTTTTCAAATTTTGAGGCCAATATCACCGACATTTAAAATAATGTAAGCAATTTTTTCTCCTTATTTCTTTATTGCATGATGCTTGAAACATTTTTATGTTGATAGTTTATCATGGAAGTGTCCAATCTAAGCAAACTCTACATTTCCATTTTTTTTCATTTTGTTTATTTAATTTTACCACCCCCTCAGTTACATAACTGTGTTATGTGGGGTTTGGTTCTTTTTTCCAAACCACTCATTTCAAAACATTTTATCTGTTTAGCACAGTACATCCCAAGCTATTGAACATATCAGCCAAGACAAAATGTGGCAGCTGTAGCCTCAGGTAACTCATAAATGGTCTGTGTTCACATCTGAGAGAGAGGAGGAAAAAGTGCAAGTTGCCATGCTTAGCAGTAACTGATTTAATTATTTGCTGACATTGATATTCCGCAATAATTGCCACATTCACAGGATTCCACAGAGACTCGTATGTTACCAAGTTTCAAATGTGTTTAACCAAACTAAAAGAAATAAACCGGGAAGTTCATGAACTGCAGTTGCTGGAAACAGTATGGCAGGAGCTATAGAATCACAAGCTTGTCCTCCTCTCACACCCCCTCAGGTGCCTGATGCTGACCTCGGACAGAGCTGATCCTTTGGCTTGGTGTGACTTTGTGGCTGCACACAGTGAACCTCAGACATAACTGTGGCACTTCCACAGTGTGCTGTGAAAGCAATGCCCAACTGACAGTGGAAAACACTGCAACCCCACCCAAACATACCATGGCTGACTCTCAGAATATGACTTTGCCATGCCTGTTGGTCCTCCTGAGTTGCTGGAGCAATAAGGGGTGAAAGTCCCTTTTTATTACTTGGGAAGAAGAAGAGATGCTGAGAGGGAGCCAAACTGCCACCACAGATAGGGTCTTTTAGGAATTGAACATCTTAGGTCATTCACAAGAGAGAACAATAGCTACCAGGAGGTGTTGAGAAACAAGATTTCCAGATTAAAATTAGTAGGTGGCTTATATAGTCAGGGCAGCTGCTGGAGGGCAGGCAATGTAAAAAATTATTGATCCTGTGAAGGATGAGACAGCTACAGCTGGAATGCACAAAGCTGAGCTGCCTTTGACAGGCACAAAATAGAAAGTAAATTACCTCAGAGTGCTGAAATAGATCTGGAGAGCAAGGAGGGACACTGTTAGTAAAAGGGAAGGAAGATGGTGAACTTCTGCTCAGAACAGAAGGAGAGAGTAAGAAGATCACTGCAGAGTGAATTCAAGCTGAGACAGAGTTACTGAGACAGAATTCAAACCAGGTGAAGGGATACCAGGCTCGTGAGTTAAAAGCATCCCTTATATTTCTATTAACATGTATTTTTAAGGAGTTTTGAGGCATCACGTACAAAGTTCTCATATACAAATATAGGATTTTTGTGTTTACTATCCACAGTTAAATATTTAAAATCTCCATGAGGCAGTAACATCCATGACACTGATGTTCATTGTCTCCCTGATTATTTTGTCTCACTTTGTCTTTGGCTCTAGATTAGTCACATAACGGGGTACTAAAGCAGGAGCTTGAGCTGTTTCTTTTGGTACAAAAATACACATTTCTCTCTTTCGACATAAGAGTTGTGAAAGAAAGAAGCATTACAATTATACACATAAATGCTCCTAAGATGTGAAACTTTTGTGACAGTGATTTTAGCCCTTAAGAACATCAAGATTATTTTGAGGATTGTCAAAATTTCTATAGCATAGATGCAGGATGAGAAATGGAAGGGCTAGTGGCTGTTGAAGACCTTTATCCATGCCACAGCAGTCTGATGTTCTCACGCAACTGCTATAAATCAGTAGAAAGAATTTTCTAAGGCATGACTAATTATGAGTGAAGCTGGTTAAAAAGAAAAGTTACGTGCAAAGTATTTCTTGTGTCTTGGGTATCTTTGGTCTTTTACTATTGGGTAAAATACTTTTTTGCTGTTTTTTGTTTTATTCTCTTTTGGAACACAAGCAAATTGAAGGAAGTGGGTTAAACATGATTTTGGTACTTAACTAAACTAATAAATCCAAACAATCCTTGATCCCTCTGCAATGACTTCAGAAAAGGTTCAACATAATGACCTTTATTTCAGCATCTATTCAGGAAAAAATTAATTTACTTTTCAAAACTCCAGAATGTAGATAATGAACAGATTAATGAGGAACAAGGTAATTATTTAGAGTGCAGGATTTGGGGAAAGATAATGGGCAAGGAGATGAGGGCAGATGGATGGTACTTCTACACTGTCAGTCATAATCTTCTTAGTTGGAAGTGAATAAAGAGTTTGAGACAAAAAGAGGTGAAAGTCCTTTTCTGAGTTTCAGAGTAAAGATGCTCAGTCTTCACTCATGCCCATGGCAGAGAAAAAGTAGTTTTATAATTTTGACTGTGCTGTTGCGAGAACACTTGACAGCCCACTCCTTGTAAGTGCTTGTGAGTTATTTGATTATCACTGCTTGCTGTGCAGTATCTCAGAGCCTGGGGGGGAAGAAGGGGCTCACCAGTTTGATCACAGATTTCTCTGAGGTACATCCTGTGTCCCTTGGTTGTCTCTCATTTTTTGCACTCTCACATTACTTTTCAAAACTTAGTTGTTAGAAGAAATGAAGTTACGAATCTCGTTTGGTTTTCCCCAAACAGCATTTCCATGCTTTTCTGGTTCTGGACTGCTTTAAAAGGAGTATGGTTATGATGATGACAACTGCAACCACATTGTGAGTCTGCATGTTTTTTGTTTTTTAGTAGTGCTCTCAGGCATTCAGGTAATTTTTGTTGGTATATTACTTTTTTTTTTTTTTGCTACTTTTAGTGCTCTTTCTTGCTACATTGTTTTAGAATGTTTTTAATTGAAATTCAAATATTGTTTTTTTGGTTGTTTGGTTTTTTTTACCATAACATGTTTCCTCAGACATTAGGCAGTGCCCATAGGGTAGTTTAGGCAACCAGTCTCTCCCAAAGGTACTGTCTAACTTCATGCTAATCCATCTAGTGTAAAAAGGTATTTGAAACCTGACACCTTTTCCCAAGAAAATTCCTCTCTTAGCTAAGGGCAAATTTTTGCCTGTTTTGGCCTTAACCTGAAAGAAACAAATTGATCAGGATGAAGACCAAAAGAAGAATACGCATCAGTTTGAGCATTACCGTAATCCTGAGCTCATCCTGGAGGCTGTGTCCTAGGTAATGCCTATCTTTGTACACTCTCTAAGTCCGCTTTTGTTAACTCCTTGTTAATACACCAGATCCTTGGTGCATGTTCCTTTATTAAAAGTGAGAGTAATGAACAGAAATACAGCTATACAATTATATACCCAGGTATGAGATTAAACACATGTCTGTAATGTCTACTTGTCCCCCATGCAGTCTGTACAGACACTGAGCTGTATATCATGCTGGTCTGATTGTGCTGTACTCACAATTCTTTCCTCACAGCTCACCCTCCTGGAATATCTGAAGGATGGTGTGGATTACTTTTATTTTAGCAAAGACAGTCTGCCAAGTTGAGGTGAATCTTCCCCACTCCAATCCTTACATCTTCTAGGATAAAGGATTTGTTCAAGGCTTTTAGAATTCAAAACATTTCAGAAATAACTCAATGTCAAGAATAACATATTGTTTTTCTTTAAAAGTATATTCTTTGCAGCTGCTTTTCAGATCTTGATTTGGGTCGTATCACTGGGTATTTGATTTTTAAGCGGAAATTCAATATTGAAACACTCATGTTATACAATGCTGGAAGATACTTGGTGCGTTTGCAGACACCCAGAACACACTCCCATGCTCGCTGATCAGCTCCCTGATTACATTCTGGTGGCATTCATAAGTCTCATATAGCTAGAAATTTGATAAATCTCCACCATTTTGTTATTATTATTATTACTCCTGTGTAGGAGACATCCTCTGACTCCTACATGTCATACCTTCTTGCAAAGGGCGCAAACTCGTTGCAGGTTCTCTGTGTGCACGGCTGCTCAGTGTTAGTTCCCTACAACACTCAAATTCAGTGGTTAACCAGCACCCAAACGCTCAGGTTGTAGCAATACATCTGTATGAAGCGTGGAACCACCTCCAAAAATCTATCAAGTGAAAGACCCTGAACATGTGGCTGCGGAGGCCCAAATTTATTACAGGAGAGTTCTTGCTGCCGGGGCTCCTCCTTAAGTGCATGCACTAATTTGTTAGCTTTTTTCCCCATTATCATGTGAATTACTTGTTAAGAATTTCACAGTCACATTTTAATGTTTTTTCCCCTGAATATTGTTGTGACAGCATTCCTCAGTATTGGATTTAAAACCTTTCCTTGCTAAAAAAAACCAAGCCCAAACACAAACCGACCAACCAAAAATCTCCAATCTGATGCTAAACATTTAGTGTTGAAAATCCACTATCTTGTTGCAGCTTTACCTTTCATTAGGCATTAGAAAATAAATAATCTGATAATCAAAACAATATTACACCATTTATATAGAAGATTGCAGAAAGGCTTTATCTTTCCCTCAAGGCCCATAATCAATTTTTCTGTGTAGTTCAAGTGGTTAAACAGCTGAAAGTCATAAAAGAACAGGGAAGGTTTTACGATGTGGAGAAATTTAATTTGTGCTAGTTTTTAAAAGTAAGACCATATAATTTTCTTAAAATTTTATGTTAAGCCCAGAAATAAAGAAAGAAAGCCACAGAATAACAGGAAAAATATTAGTAAAATGTGACTCTGGGTGTAAGAAAATTCTGGAACTCTCTGTGGTGTGTATGAGAAGGTTCATTTGTTGCACACTTTTCATCTTTGAAAATAGAAACTTAAATTTCAGAAGATAATTATGTTCTTCCTTTTAATTTATCAGACTCAGAGCAAAGTTTGCCCATCAATGCTTAGAGAATATCATCATCTGAAGAAATTACCTCATGAAGGGCTTGCATTATTTTCAGTGTCTGTAACACCTATAAGTAGTAAACACCAGTCAAAACCACCTTTAATATTTTGCAGAATTTTATATTTGGATTTTTTCCCTTAATTTGGAGTAAAAATTGAATACATGAGATCTTGCCTTTTAAAATGGACAAGTTGAACATAGTGGACATTCTCCTTTACTCTTATTAGCTATTTACTCCTGGAACATTTTTTATAGATGGGTTTTTCTCCCACTAGAATTCTGATTTTGATGATTCTGTAATTCAAGTCACACTGGTTACCTAAAATTCAGTCTGGGAGAGAGTGTCATGATACTTTAGTTCTGCTTACACCAGGAGAACTGTTTTAAATGCCACTGGGTATAATTTTGATGCCAACCAGTTACCAAGAAGGCAATGGGGAGAAATATATCATCTAAAGTGCAAATTTTTGCGTTGGAAATATCCTGGTCCAACAGTTAGCTCTACAGTTAGTTTACAGCTTGATTTTTTCCTGTGTAATGCTGCAGGGTGCTATTAATACAAGCAGATGTTCACTCTAGGGGTGGTTGCACCTCATTTGTGAACAAAGTGATTCCCCTGTGGATCACGACAAGATATATTCTCTGTCACAACTTGAAACTCAAGCAAGTCCAACAAATGTAAAATTGAATTGAATAACTGAAACTGAATTTGACTTACGTGTTCCCCATATTTAGCTTTAGAAAGCATTTATGATCCATGCCAATGAAGATAACTCATGCATATTAATGCAATGGTTTTATTTTAATTATCTTTGCATATAGCATAGTAAATATTGATACTATTAATAAAGTTAAAGGAAGATGGAATTGAATATTCATAATTTAGCTCACAGTATATTACAGCTTTAATTTGGCTGTTTTTTTGTCTACAGTGTGCTTATTCTGTCCTTGATTATCACCTTCTGGCAAAAAAAAAAGTAATCTATGATGTTTTCCATAAAAAAAAAAGGTAGCAAGAATGATAAATGAAAAGAGCTTAAATTGTTCTGATACAGAAGGCTTACCACATTAATTTTAAAAACGTTTTATTTGTTTCACCACTGGAATGAAAAAAAAAAAATAAATTAAATGTTTCCCTCTATCATAGTTGATTTTTCCTGCCCACAGGTTTAGTATGATTTCAGTATTGCAACTTGGTTTTCCTTCTTGATATTTTCCTCCTCTTTTTTCGAACCTTCCAGATTTCTAGAATTGCAACTGAAAGATCCTGTGCAGAGCCCCAAACCTTTGCCTGAACTCCCATCCTTATGCATCTGAGGTATCACCTCTTGAATATTGCTGGCATCTGAGATTCAGTCTTTCTATGGATTTCTCTTTATTGCCTCATTTCTCTTAAATTACTGTCATTCTCAGGGCTGAATTTAGACTTCTGGTCTATTTTTGTCTTATCTTCACTCTGACAAATAGCTCTTGTCTTCTTCAGTACAACTTCAACAAGTTGTCATTGCTCTCTTTTCTATTTCAATTTTCCTCTTTTCAAAGTTTCTCTTCTTTCAATTCTCTTCTCAATCTTTCTTGTTTTCTGGGCTAGTGAAAAAGATTTATAAGTTTAAAAAATACTTTTAGAGTGAGGATTCACTTATCTTAAAACTATTTAATTTCACTCCCTTTCCACCACTGTTTATTTTCCTTGGAACGCAAGCAAGAAAGTCCGAGAAGGCTTCATGGGCTCCCATTTATTTTGCTTTGGTGGATGGCCCCATGCAGCTGCTGCAAGGCTTGCATCTATTTTGTTTTCCCTTGAAGAAACAGTTTTATATAGAAAAGCTGTGTCTTAGTATGATTTGTTCTCTAGAGATAAGTGTCCTGAGGTTTTTTTTTTTTATTTTTGGTGTTTGTTTATTTTCATCCTGCTCTGGACCAGACATGCTTGGAAACATATATTAATATAGCTGCAATAGCTATAAGCTATTAAGCTCCTATATATCTCATTTTGCTTTCAAATCTGCTACTAACTGGTTCGTATATTAACTACATAAATTCATTACATGCACTCAAAATTGAATATATATAAATTAATACAAACTAAGGGAATGAAGGATCTGCTGTTTGATTGCTAGTCCTTTTCATTCTTCAGGCACAGGTACTTTGCCAACAAACAGAAAAAGGAAAGGAATTAAAACAGAAATTAATAATTTAAAATAGTCTTCAGGGAAACTCTCTAGTATACTTTAAATTACATTGATTAAGGCATATTTCAGCTTGAGATAAATAAATTAAGATATATTAATATATCTACAGTAATTTCACGACTATAAGGCACACCCTTTTGACTAAAATTTTCCTCGAACCCAGAAGTGCACCTTATAGTCTGGTGTGCGTTATAAGATCTACAAAGTTCGGAAATTTGCAAACCCGGAAGTGAGAGCTGCGAGCCGCGTGGGGAGCTGGCAGGGCCACGGTTGCCAGGTGGAGGCGGGGCTGCACCCCGGCAGGCAGAGCCCGGCTCTGTGCAGGCAGGGAGGAGTCCTGGAGGGCTTGCCCCGGCCTCAGGGAGGGGACACAGAGTGGGGGGCGGCAGACCCCGGCCCCAGGGAGGGGGCACGCAGGGACGGGTGGCAGAGCCTGGCCCCGGGGAGGTGGGGAGGAGCCCTGGCAGGCTTGCCCCGGCCCCCTGGAGGCAGGGAGGAGCCCTGGAAGGTTTGCCCCGGCCCCGTGGAGGGGACACGGAGGGGCGGTGGGCATAGCCCGGCCCCAGGGAGGTAGCATGGAGGGGCGGCAGGCAGAGCCCGACCCTGGGGAGGACGCACCCACGGGGGCGGCGGGCATGCCCCGGCCCTGCCGGTTACAGGCAGGCCCAGGGCCCATGGCTGCCAGGTTGAGGAGGGGCCTCGGCCAGCAACCGTGTTGGGGGAGCTGGGGGTGGAGCCTCACTGCAAAAAAAAAAAAAATGCGTCTTATAGTCCGATGCACCTTATATGATCTACAAAGTTGAGAACTTTGCCGAGTCCCGGGAGGTGCGCCTTATAGTCTGGTGCGCCTTATGGTCATGAAATTACTGTAATTAATATATAATTATAATTAATATATCTAATTCAGCAGGCTATAAAGCTCAAAGGTATATGCTCAGAGTACATTTAACAAAAGTTTATCACTAAGTGTTCCTCAGTTTTGCACATCAAGCCCCCAGGTTAATTTTTTCTGGATGCCTGACTGCATTATCTGTGCCTAGCACAAAACTACTGACTTGAAATTCTTGTTTAAGTGACCATCTAAGAATCCTTTTTTAAAATGAGTCACAAGCATGGACAGGATCCTTTTCTCTAGGGTAGCATAAATTATGCTGTCATAATTACAAATTCTTAATTTCAAAGTAGCTTTCTGCTAAATTTAAAGCAGATATTTAAAGGAATAATAAAGGAATTCTATGAGTTAATTCACAGATAAACTTGAATCATCAACTGCTGCAAAAATATTTTGAACTGCATGAGGCAATAATGAGGATCCAGGTGAAAAAGAAGGAAAATGCAACTTTTTTTTTCTTAAGCACATTAATTTTTAAAGCTTGTCTTTTTAGTTCTAGTAAAACCATAAATACTTTTATTTAGTGATTTTTGGCCTACCACTTGTTTAAGAAAAGTTTCACTAATATTCTCACAATCCACATACCACTAACTGGAACACAAGAAAAACCCTCACAACATCAAAACACATAAAATCCAATAACAAACTTTCAGAATTATGAGCTATCAGCATTAACACCTGGGTAGCACTCAGCTGAGAAAAATGGAAAAGCAGATTATCAAACACACAACATATCTTTGCAGTCTCAGAAATGCTAATAAAATTATAAACACTGATGGTTTTTTAAGTGCATTTCTCTGGTGTTTATTCTTGACCCTCACTGAGCTGCAGCTGAACTAACAAGATGAAGTCGTTTGAATTTCCAGGATGCTGATTATAGGTTATCCATGTATGATATACAGTTTCCCTAAACATCTTCAAATCAGTATCATTCATTGCTCAGCTATACTCAGTTTTTCTAGAAAGCAGAATGTTTGCAGGTCTCAAGCTAAATTTGAATTACTGTATTTTATTTTTTTAAATCTCTAATTAGAATAGAGTTTTTTGTTCCAGTCATAGTTTCATCCGTGAGGGACTGTGATAGCTGCCTCGATTTGTAATACACTTCAATTTCAAATTAAATTTCTTGGATACTTTTTCATTTTGTATTCTGAGTTCAATCCATGTTTCTTATGTTTTTAATTTCTAAGGAAAAAATATCTTCCTCCAGCTAAAACACAGAATTTTTCAGCAAGAAAAATGCTTTCTTTTGCAACAAGTGCTCACATTTACGACAGCGTTCTAGGCTGTGAATCTCCCAGTGGAGAAATAAAACACTTTAACTCTGTGTTTCCTTTGATCTCTTCTCTGAGAGCTTCTGGCTACAGTCAAGCACTGCAGTCTGATTTCTTTTCCTTTCTTTCCTTTCCAACATACGTGGAGGTTACTCATATTGCTCACTCTTTGCCAGCTGCTAATATAAAATGGTATTGCTCTCTAAGGAGGCTTGTTCTACATGTGTTTTTCCAAAGATCAGCATAAAATCTTCCCCTCTCTCACAGTTCTCTTACAGTAGCTCTGTACGGCCACGGTTTAGTTTCACCCTGCTTATTCTGCCCTTCATGCACACACATCTTTGAAAGTGGGCGCCAGCTCTCCATCTTTCGAGTTCATTCCCTGCTGTTTCTCCCAAGCCTGCAGAGCAGGTCTCCCTCAGTCCCCTCGGTTTCCACAGAAGCCAAGCAGCCCTGCAGCAGGATGCGCCCAGCTGCTCCCCACGGCTCTGGACACAGCCCCACTTGCAGCGCTGCTCCAGCCCTGCAGAAACGTGACACGCACTTGTGAGATTGTAAAACATCACAGAATCAGATTCAGCAATCCAAACACCTGGAGCATCCTTTCCATTCTGACATGTTTCACTTCCCACCTTTTAGGTTAAGATGTCTGTTTTTCTCTGGCCCTCTCCAGGTCTATATATATATATACAGTAATTTCACGAATACAAGCCGCACCAATTTGACCAAAATTTTGGTGGAAACCCGGAAGTGCGGCTAATATTCCGGGGCGGCTAATCTATTAACAAAATTCTAAAAGCTGCCAACACGGAAGTGAGAGCCCGCGGCAGCCCCAAGCCAAGCTGGAGCCTGGCCGGCCCCGGCAGAGGTGGGAAAGCCTGGCAGAGGCGGGGCCAGCAGTGTGGGGGGCGGGCGGCAGAGCCTGAGCCAGCAGGGCGGGGGAGCCCGGGAGAACTGGGGCTAGCAGTGCAGGGGAGCATGGCAGAAGCAGGAAGGCCGGCGGGTGGGGCTGCCTGGCAGCGGGGGAAGCCCAGCATAATCGGGGCCAGCAGCGTGGGGGAGCCCGGCGGTGCGGGGGCCTGCAGTGCCGGCCAGGGCGAGGAAACGCGGCGGCGGTGCAGACGGGAGGGGGCGGTCGGCGAGCCTGGTGGCGGCGGCGGCAGCCCTGCCGGCGGGGCGAGCGAAAGCGGCGCTCGCGAAAGCGCCGCTCGGCGAGCGAAAGCGCCGCCGCTCGCGAAAGCGCCGCTCGCGAAAGCGCCGCCGCGAGCGAAAGCGCCGCCGCTCGCGAAAGCGCCGCGGGGCGGGCGCGGCGCGGGGCGGGCGCGGCGCTCGCGAGGCGCGGCGCGGGGCGAGCGAAAGCGGCAGCGGGGCGGGCGGTGAGCCCGGCGGCGGCAGCCCTGCCAGCCGGGCGAGCGAACGCGGCAGCGGGGCGGTGCTGACGGGAGAGGGGGGCCAGCGAGCCCGGCGGCGGCGGCAGCACCACCCGGCCAGCCCCGCCGAGCCGTGGCGCTGAGCTGGGCCACCCGGCCCCGTCGGCAACCATGAGCGGGCCGAGCCTGCCTGACCCCGCCCCGAGCCAGTAAAGCCCGCTATGCCGCGATCCTGTTACTAATTGGCCAATTTGTGAAAGCTGCGCACGGATTC
Source organism: Catharus ustulatus (assembly GCF_009819885.2). Lineage (NCBI taxonomy): Eukaryota > Metazoa > Chordata > Aves > Passeriformes > Turdidae > Catharus > Catharus ustulatus. The sequence goes on from NC_046225.1 coordinate 38,611,374, forward strand.
TCGCGACGAACGAAAGTGCGGCTAATATTCGGGGTGCGGCTTATCTATTGACAAAGACAGCAACATTGTCAAGGCACCGGGGGTGCAGCTTATAATCCGTGCGGCTTGTATTCGTGAAACTACTGTATGTGCTTTCTGTGCACCCACAGCAGAGCAAGGCAGTTTGCAAACAGGCAGATCTAAATCTAATTAGGGACTGAAGTAAAAAAATTAAATCAAATATTTGATTCTACAGTGGGTATCTGAGTACTATACACAGTTTAAAGGGGACTATTTGCACAATTTTCAAGAATTTCACTTAAATAAACAATTCTTTTTTTTTCCAAAGTCATTTTGCAAATGAGCTAAATGTGCCACTGAAGCCCTTTAGGTCTGAAGTAGTCAGAAGAGAATTTTAATAAAAACTTGCATTTCTATTTAACCACAAACGTATTAATTGCTAAATGCAACAATAATAATGGAGAGGTCAACAAATGATTAGGTACACAAGCTAAAGTTTTTTCAATGTGGTTTCTCCATAGAAAAAAAATCTTATCTGGTCCCTCACATTCTCCCAAGGAAATAGTATTGAGTATACCAAAGAAAACTAAAGTGTTATCCACAGACACTAAGAAATTGTATTCACAGGCAACCTAAACTGCGTTAAAAACAAATCCAAAATTAATTTTAAATTTCTTTTTAGACTGATATGTAGATGTACTCAAGCAAAACTGAATAACCCTGCTGCTTGAGCAGTCATACGGTTGTTTTTACTGAGTTTTACGTGCCTCCAGTTGCATTCCATGGCTAAGGGAGTAAGTGTACGTGTTGATCCAGCAGTGCTGGATGAGAGGAATCATAGCACGAGATTTGCAACTACTGTTTAATCTGCTTTGAAAATTAAATTTGATGGAATTTCGTGCATCTATTTTAAACTGAAAACTCCATCTGGAGCAAAATACCTCGTATTTTCTAGCAGATTGAATCAATTGTAAAGTGTCATGCTCCAAATTTGGATTTATTATGTTTTGGATCAACAACTGTTTTATTTTGTGCAAAGAAACTTGCTAAAAATGAAGAAACACAGGATACTGAACAAAGAAAGTCCTTTTTCAAACTAGGGAAACAGACCCAAGATTCTGTTTTCTGCTTTTGGCTTAGACTGGGCTACTGTGATTGTTTATTTAAAGGCCTTTCTGCTCTATTCTACCATTCATGCATAAAAAACTATGTAAAAAGAAGCAAAACCAACAAAAAAACTTTATGAAAGCAACATAAAGATTACCGAGAAAAGCTGATCTAAGGAAAATTCACCATCTAAAAAAGGTATATATACATACACAGCTGTGAAGTCTGTTGGGATTTAATCATGGTTGCCTTTATAGTCAAGAAATTGCAAAAGAGAAATAATGTAGCCAGCGCTTCTAAAACTTCATGCACCTGAGAAAAAAGATGAAAATTTAAATTTGTTGCATTTGTTTAAAATTAAATGGATTACCTCATAGAAAAATTATAATAAGATTATTAAACATAAAAATCTCAGTGAATCAGATTTCCCTCTTTGGGTTGATGGGAGGGAGAATTCTTGTCAAAAACCAGAAAATTTTACAGCTCTTTCTTGATGATAAGACAGCAAAGAGAACTGATGTGACAGCTCAGTCTAATAGAAGCAAACTAGTTTACTCCCCTCTGTACACCTAGTAGGAAGCAATGCAGTGTCTACTGATGAACTGAATCACTTTACCAAGGGTTTTGCATATATTATATTTAAAATATATATTAAAATAGATTTATAAATATTTATATTTAACACACATTAGATATCAAGTCCTCTGTATTACAGTGCACACACACACGCACACACACACACCCCAAGTAATTTCAACTTATTATTCCACCCTTATTTTATATCAAACATCAAAATAATCCAAAAATTCTTTCCTGGATTTCATAATTCATCAAATATTATGACAATACATTCAACCCTCTATCACAATATGCAAAGATAACTTATTTCGTTCCTAACAGAAAATGAAATATTCTAATCTTATTCCCATTTTTACTGAATGGGAATAAATTTATTTTAAATAAATTATTGGAATATTATTCTTGAAAATGTTCATTGGCCACAAGAATACGATTTCTTCCAGCAATGGTTCTTTTGCCTGATGCAGTGTCAGTGAAGTTGGCTAAGTTGTAGGAAGAGAAGAATCTTTGACTTTTCTTTTTCATTGATTCCTCCCTGTCTTCCCCTCCTTTTCTTTATTTTTTTCTTTCCAGATAGAATACTGCATGACAAAGCCTTGGAAGGGCCTGGGGGAGCAATTATCACCATCCTTCTTACGCTTGCTCTTTTTCCTCCCCTGTTGGCTTAACACTGTTCTGCTTCTTTATTTTGTCACTTAAGAAGCTTTCTGCATAAGAAGTACATTGTTTTCCAGGACTGGAAAATGCTTTAATGCTGTAGGTACTATTGCAACATACAATTACCATTATAAATAATGGAATCTTATTTAATAACAGTAATATGCAGAGGCTCTTGAACTCCTGGAGCTACTTAAAGCACTTTGCAGAATACACAGAATGAAATAAAGGTGAAGTTTCTTTCAGCGAAAGTGACTCATTTTTATATAAATTGTAAAGTCCATTTTGTTTGGTTTTAATTTCACAGGATCTTAATTCCTGTCTGTTCTGACCCTTTAGAATTCTGATGTTGATGGTACAGAGCTTTTTTAAATGTAAAAGAAAGAATTCAGTGTTTGATGGCATTCTTCTGGTAGGAAAACCTTTTCCCTTCTTACAGATGTTGCATAAAACATGAATACATTCTTTTCACTTTATCCCATTGAGATCAGACAGAGAGATTTGCCTTGGAGCAGCCCCAGTTCTTCAGATTATTTTGCTTGTTATGCAGAGGGTACATTTCTAAGTTGTTTTTTCATGATGCTACTTCAGTTTGCAGGTAGGTGATATTTCTGTGGATCCAAAAATGCATCACACAATGCAACAGTGTTTCACACAAAGCAATATTCAGGATCCTAATTTAATACTTGACACTTTCAAGTGAGTGATTTTCTTTAATAGGTCTGCTCTGTGTTTCTTGTGGTTCATACTGTACTTTTATGAGTCTCAAATGGGTATTTTGGACATATATTTTATAGTCAGAAAATTCTGATATCTGGTAGCCTATTCAGTTCAAATAATGAGAATCAGACAGTTCTTTCAACTTACATGTTTGCTACAAAATCACTCAGCTTTTTGTATGAACAGGGTTTTTCTCTCTGGCTATGACAATCTCTAATTGCTTTCTGTTCAGAAAACACATCTCCTCCAGTTTATTTTTAATGTCAATAATAACACCTATTGACTTTCTCATCATCCAATTTACCACGGTCCACACACCAACAATTCACAGCATAGGTCTCAATTTTCTCCTCAAAGCATCACACTTTATTCATATACATTCATTCACCTGGCCCTCATGGTAGGAAGAGTAGGAAGAATCATCCAGTATTTCAGAGTACTCACCTTTCTTCATGAAAGGGATGTATAAGATCTAAAAAATCAAGCAAAGACTAATTTATAGGATAACCAAGAATCAAGACCACAGAATTCATCGGTCAAATGATTTTATGATGTTGTCAATGAATTTGTTCCATGTTCTACAAAATAGAACAAACTCTTACTTCCACATGGCTGCTTGTACGCTTGGTGTAAGATGCAAAGACTATTTTGAGAGAAGACATCAAAAAGACTCAGGGCCTTCCCACCACTCACATATTTTGCCTAAACAGCGCCATGGGATTGTTTATTTTTGAAATTTAGGCGTGATTACAACCAAAGATATAGAGAATAAATTCAAGTATGTCCACATTACAGTAATTTCACAAATACAAGCCGCAGTAATTTGACAAAAATTTTGGTGGAAACCCGGAAGTGCGGCTAATACTTGGGGGTGGCTAATATGTGAATAATTTTCTGACATTTACAACCCCAGACGTGCCAGCCAGGGCGCCGAGCCAAGCACCTGCCAGTAAAAGCCGGCATTCCGTGATTGTTACAGTGTTACTGTGTTGCCCTGGCTCCCTGCAGGCAGCACAGGGGGCGGGGAGAGAGGTGGGAGAGCTCTCTTTCCTCCTCTGCCACAGCCCAGGGGAGAGACGGGGGGAGCCCGCGCAGCCATTGCCACGGCCCGGGGAAGGGGGGGGAAGCCCACGCCACCATTGCCGCGGCCCGGGGAGTGGGGGGAAGCCCGCGCCGCCATTGCCGTGGCCTGGGGAGCCGACGGGAGCCCCGCGCAGCCATTGCCGTGGCTCGGGGAGGAGGCGGGGTGCTCTGCCCCCGCCCGCCGTGGTAGGAGCAGGCAGGCTCCATCCTGGCCCGCTGCCGCTGTGGTAGGAGCGGGGAAACTCCGTCCCTGCCCACCGCCGCTGCCATAGGAGCGGGGGAAGCTCTGTCCCTGCCTGCCACCGGGGGCAGCGCCAACCCGGGGTGACCGAGCCCAGTGGCAGCGGCAGGCGGCGCCGAGCGGTGGGCAGCCCTGAGCCAAGTGGCAGCGGCGGGCGGCGCCGAGCCCAGTGGCAGCGGCAGGCGGCCGGCTCTGAGCCCAGTGGCAGCGGAGGCAGCCGGCCCCGAGCCCAGTGGCAGCAGCGGCCGGCCCCGAGCGGCAGCGCCGGGCTGGGCCACCTGGCCCCGTCAGCAGCCCCTAGCGGGTGGAGCCTGTACAGCCTTAGCTGAGCCAGTAAACCCCGCCCTCCCACGGTTCTGTTACTAATTGGCAACTTTGTTGCACGCGGGTCCTCGCTGCGAACAACAGAGCGGCTTATATTCGGGTGCGGCTTATTTATGGACAAAAACCGAAATGTTTGCCAACACCCAGAGATGCGGTTTATACTCAGTGCGGCTTGTATTCGTGAATTTACTGTAACCAGTTGAAATAGACTTTCAAGTCACTCTACCTGTAAACTGCTTTTCTTAATTTTCTTTTTTTCTTTTTTTTTTTTTTAATATACTTTGGCTCTTAGTCTGAAGTGTATAATCCTTTGTAGAGTTACACATTAAAAATATCCTAGGCTTTTCACTGAATCCTTGGTTTTACCCTAGAGTCAAATACCTTCTAAAACTAAATTTGGTAATCCGTCACTTGTGTCCCCAAAGTCCCAAATGGGATCTAATCCAAAGTGCTTGACAAGATAAAAGCACAGATGAAATCTGTCTTCTAAAAACCACTTATTACCATTTCTCTTCTTACATATAGGTCTCACAGCTAGGGTATTCTAGCCAAAAAAGTACTAAAGTTAGATAGGCTTCCCTCCTTGTGAAGATCTCTTAAACCCCACTTGAAATTATAGTAATTTGAACAGTGAAGATAGTTGATATGAAATACATCAGTGTTATGTTGTCAATGAAAAAACTTAATAAAAAAATCTGATGGCTATATTTATGAAGAAAATGTATATTTTCCTAAAGATTTTCTACCCGTCTTCATAATTTGCTTATAGATTCTTTCCATGAAAAAACCCCAAAATATTTTATCTAGAGGTAGATTCAGTTAAGGAAAAAAAAAAAATCAAAGCAAAACAACACACTTTATACTGAAACAGTAAGACATTAGCTAATAATAAAAAAAAAGGAAAAAGAAGAGAACTGATATTACGCTAAAATATTAGAAAGTAATGAAATATTTTAGCTGGGCTCACAGCAGGCTAGCTGAACACAGAAAAAAAAATAGAGATTAAAATCTATCCATTAGAATTTTTGAGCATAGTATTTATCCTTTTATTACTTTTGTTGTGCCTTGGAAGGCTGGTCATTTCTCTCGGTGGCCAAACACAAAAGAGACGGTGTTCTAAACATAGTTATCTGAGTCTGGTCTTTTTTCCCATCCCAAAATTAAAGCCAGATGTATTTGTGTTCTCATTACCCAAAGACATCAATGTGATGAAACTGAAGATACAGTGAGAATCCTAAAAGTCTCCAGATAGATGTGTATAGCTGAGAGATAAGAAAAAAACCCCAATTTTAGATGAAAGTTTCTGCTTTTGTAGTGTATCTGTTAAAACAGAATAAAAGCTTTCACTTATAACTTTTTTGAAAATCCCTTCGGAAGCTACTTGAGGACAGAAAAAGGGCAGATGTGGGAATAAAAAAGAGAAACATTACTGGGAAAGATTTTACAAGCCATATCTTGCTAACAGGTTAAATGATCATGCTATTTATTTTGTGTGCTGATAAAATGTAGTCAATCAGAACTTACTAATCTAAAAAACAATTCATAAATGACACAAGAAAAAGTCTGACATCTTTAACTCTTTGCTTGACCCTTCTTCTCAACATTTTAAAGGATTACAAAGTCAGAGCAGTTTAGGAAAACAGCTAAGGAAAGACTACAAGGGATGAGTGTAACCAAGCTCAATAGAATTCACAGTAGAGGGCAGAAGAAATTAGATAAGGGAACCTCTACTTCACTAGGAACTATTTTTCAAAATTTTAGCAGGTTACTGAATTTTCCTGTTTTAAAAACTGTAAAAAAAGAGTTATAAACCCCCCAAATATTCAAATTGAAAGAAGTGGGGAAGTGATAAATGATAACTGTCCTAATAAGGACAGAATACAACTTTCAAATACTTTTACTAAACTGAGAAAGAAGGGGTGTCCACCCTTTGAAAACTAGATAAAAATTTTATTGCTTCTTCTTTTAAATATTGGTGATAATTCTTCTGACCCTCTGCCAAGCCAAATTGAACTCAAAGCACCAAATAAAATCCAACAAAATGTAAATGCAAACAAATAAAAATACAACCTGAGGAAAAGAAAACAAAACACTAAGTAGTCTGGTTAAAATACAGTAACATAGGAGTGGAGCAAGGGGAACAAATTCGAGATTAACATCACTACCACAATTCACCAAAATTACCTACCAGAAATGGAAAGAAGCAACAAGTATCAGCAGAACTACCAGCCTGCTTGGCACTAGTTATGTGGCAGCCAGTTCAGAAATATGACTATTTCTGCCACCATGTTTCTAAAAAAACTAGAAAAACTGAAAAGAGTCCAAAGAAGAGCTATATGGGATAAAACACTTCTATAAAATATAGTACATCAAAAGGTTTGGATATTCCCTACTGAGGAAAATGGGAACATATAGTTAGCTAAATTCCTAATAAAAAAAAAAATTTCCATGGTTTGATAAACCAACAAACCCCCTAACAATTGAGAGAAATAAATACTGAGATCAGCTCAGAGGTTGTAGAGACAATTTCGCTGTAAGTGCTTAAAGAGAAAAAATAAACTTTTATTCTTAAATCTGTTTCAAAAGGTCTGTGAAAACATCATTCTGCCTCCCAGCTGGGGAAATCTCGAATCTCCCTAAGAGTTCTAAACAAAAAACTCTATTTTTGATTTAATGAATTGGAAGATAAATGAGTTTTACACCCCATGTTTTTAAGACCTAATAAATGAGAACAGAAGAGATAAAGAGACTTAGTTCTCATGCAAAAAACCTAGAAAGAAATGAGGTTACATCTATCTAGTATCAAGAAAGCTTACAGACCCCAAGGAACTACAGTAATTTCACAATTACAAGCCGCACTGACTATAAGTCGCATCTCTGGGTGTTGGCAACATTTCGTTCTTTGTCCATAAATTAGCAGCACCTGATTGTAAGCCGCTCTGTCATTCGCGGCGAGGACCCGTGTGCAACAAAGTTGCCAAGTAGTAACAGAATCACGGGATTGCGGTGTTTACTGGCTCGGCTCGGGCCATGCGGGCATGGGGCTGCCGATGGGGCCGGGTGGCCCAGCTCGGCGGGGCCACTCGGGGCTGGTGGCCGCTGTGCCGGGCTCGCTCTCCCCGGCCTCGTGCTGCCCCGCGGTGGCAGGCTAGGATGGAGCCCGCTGGCACCCTCGGCAGCAGCGGGAGCAGGGTAAGGAGCCCCCCCGTTCCCGCAGCGGCAGGAGGGGAAGGTGCTCCCCCAAGCCGCGGCGGCAGGCGGGGGCGGAGCCTGCCTGCTCCTGTGGTGGTGGTGGCAGGTGGGGGCGGGAGCCGCCCTGCTTCCCCCTGGTGCCACGGGGATGGCAGCACAGAGCCCCTGCCTCTCTCCCCCCCTGCGCTGCCAGTACGGAGCCCACCTGCACCTGCTGCGCAACACAGTAACCAATTTGTAACAATCGCGCAATCCCGAGTTTTACTGGCAGGTGCTCAGCTCGGCACCCTGGTTGGCATTTCCGGGATTGGAAATTTCAGAAAATTTTTCACAAATTAGCTGTTCCTGAGTGTAAGCCGCATTTCCGGGGTGGGAGCAAAATTTTAGTCAAAATGGTGCGGCTTATAATTGTGAAATTGGAAAACTGAATTTCTAGGCTTTTCACAACCCAGCATATATTTCTGAAGGTTTCAGCACAAGCATATGCGGTATGTTACATGACAAGTTGAATATATTTAAATAAGTCAGTAATTAACAAATAAAGCTATTACACATTGGTAGAATAACAACCTATGATCTAAGCAAACAATATTGTTCATAAGTTTTAGCTTTTAATTATAATCCAAGTTTTACAAAGGGGGAATAACTCTTTCCTGGAGATCAAATATTTCTTGACATAACAAGATTTAGTTGTGTTCAGTGTCCTAGTAAATGGAGGAATAAATCTGAAAGTGAATCAGCTGCTTTAGATCAATAAGAACCGATCATGACACTTTTTGAAGGTCAGTCACTTTTGCACCTATGGGTGACAGCAGTAACATATACAAAAACTAAGTCAAACTGAAAAGCTGGTTTCTACCAAATGTGGAATGGCTTTACACATATTGAGTTGCTTAACAGGGTGAACATCTACTTTTTTTCCCAGAAGAAAGTGCCTTTGAATGATGAAAGCTGCTCATAAAAGGGATGACAGAAGGAATACTTACAATCTTCCAGCCTCCTGCTTTCTTATCCTATTGAGAGCTAGTGCACAAGACAGGTCTGCAGGAATTTGTGTTGGACACTTTCAAAATACTTACATAAAAGTTTTGGGCATGAACTGGGAGGAAACTAGTAAGTCAGTGAATGAAAAAGCAGCTTTTATGTGGTATCTACCTGCATTAAAGTCAGAAAATTGCAACACCTGTGCTCTAAAGACCAAGTACAGACAAATACAAAGGTTTGCACTACTCACCATACCCTCTGCAACTGTTGTAAAAGAGAGGTTATCAACATGACATATGAATTAATGAGGATTTTCTTAGGTTACTTACCATGTAATATCTGAGAGACAGAAAGTCCTGATGTTAAAAAGACTACAGATTGATCATAAGAGATGAAATTTAATATATTTTCATTCCACATAACACTTCAATGCTTCAGTAAATGACAGTGATAAAGTATTTGGATATTTTCTGGTTAAATTTTATTTTTACATTGGAATTATTTCTCATGACTCTTTATGTGCACACATTTGACTTCATACTTTATGAACATTCCATCTGTAATCTCTCAAATGTTTTACAAGATGTGTTTATGTATTTAACATTTTGCATCCTATTGTCATCAGTTAGTGTTCAGCTTTTCAAAAGTGCAGTTGGAGAATAGAATATAATAAAAAAGAATATTTTATTTGGAAGGGACCTGCAACAATCACCCAGTCTGACTGCCTGAGCACTTCAGGGTTGACCAAAAATTGGAAAAAAAATTAAGGTCTTTGTCCAAATGCCTCCAAAACACTGACAAGCTCAGGGAATGAACCACCTCTCTAGGATACATAGTCTAGTATTTGACCACCCTCTCCATCAAGAAATGCTTTTAATGGCCAGTTTAAACCTTCCCTGGCATAAATTTGAGCCCATTCCCACCCATACTGCCGGTGGATACCAGGGAGAAGAGCTCAGCACCTCCCTTGCCACATTTCCTCCTCAGGAAGTTGCAGAGAGCAGTGAGGTCACCCATGAGCTCCTCTCCAAGCTAGACACAGCATCCTTAGCTGCTCCTCCCAGGACATGCCTTCCAGCCCTGTCACCAACTTTGTTGCCTTTTCTGGACCTATCCAAATACTTTGACATTCTTGATGTGTGGGGCCCAGACCTGCATGGAGCACCCAGGGTGAGGCTCCCCAAGGCTGAATACAACAGGACAGTCACCTCTGCTGGTTGTCTGCTCATGCTGTGCTTGATGGACCCCAGGATGGTGTTTTGCCCTCTGGGTTCCCTTCACTGAGACCAGCACACCCAGACCCCTCTCTGCAGGGATGCCTCCAGCCACTCTTTACTCATTCCCAGGATTTCTCTGTCCCAATCCATAATTGTACTTCTTATATTTCACGCTACTGGTGGTGCCCACCGCTGCAATCTAAAGCTGTTAACTGAGTACTAAATTCAGTATTTCTCTAAATAAAATGTGAGACATTAGGTAGCTATTAGTTCATACAGTTTTAATGAACTTATTATAGCTAAAAGGGTTCCTAACTCATTATTAGCTAGGGATTCCAACCTAAATTTAAAGCAGCTTGAAGTTGGTGGGGTGAAGAGAGAGAAAAAGGAAGCAGGGGTAGGAAAGACAAGACAAAAAATAAAAAATTAGTAAGGTCTGAAACTGCTTTCAGTTTTTAAATTTGTTTTTTCTTTTCCATCTCTAGCTTTTTCATGTTACAACTCAGCAACAAAGGTTTTAAGTATATGGAGAAAAAGGTGTTATCTTTGCATGTTCTTTTGATGTCATTCTACCTTTTTTAAAACCAGCATATGTGCATAAAACATTCCTCTACTTCTTTCTTTCATCTCAAAATATGCCTTTATTTTCAAAGGTTCATAAAATGCTTTGATGCATCAGGTAGGCTAAACTACTCAGCTTTATACATGCATTTTTCCTTGGAGAACCTTGAGTATATTTGCTGATATTTAACATTTTCTTTTTAAAAAGGAAATGCCTAGGCAAATGGCAGTCATCTGTATTGCTTTTGTTTAGTGGAAACTTTGATGAAACTTGAAGAGTTTCATGGAAAGTAGCAAATCTGTCACTTTGCTCATGTGACTAATAGCTTTCAAAATAGAGATTGAGTAATTTTGTGAGCATGGAATAATTTGAAAAGGTACCTAAATTTTTAAATAGAAAGCAGTTTCTAATTTTTCAAGCAAAATAAGTAAACAGGTTAGCTGATATTGTTCGGAGGATGAAAATGTGTTAGTCACTTTGGGGATATTTGAACTCTGCAGCAAACACCAAAGAAAAAATTAATTTTCATTAAACTGTCAGAAATTCAAAGTGTATTTCAAAAGTAATTAAACACAACAACCAAACATACTAGGTCAGGTGTCACAAACTTCGGAATCCTATGCATTCAAAATTTCTTCTGACTCAAAGCAGAACAATGAGGGTATTTTTCTCCATGCAGTACAATGTGAGTGGTTGCATGAGCTAAATTTGCAGCGCCACTGATTAAAGGGTTGCCGTACTCTGTTTCCTTGGAGCAGTAGACCAGATAGTCCTGTAGGAAGAAGCATTTATATATTTATGCACCATACCCTATTTCTTTTGACCTTTAATGCCTGAAAACCCACTGATGAATTCAGTCTATTAAAAATACAATCTTAAGATTCATATCAGAAATAACCTAATTTAATAATTCCTATTTTCTCTTCCCTGTACAGTGAAACTGAAGCTAGAGTCTGATTCAGTGAGTATCAATGTGGCTCGCTATTGCTCTTGCTTATACATAATCTATAGCATTTCAAGAAAGCATAGCAAGAAAACTGTTTTTAGTGCGCTATAGCCCTAGTTATAACAATAGAAAAATTGCATATTTCTTGCAAGAGGTAATTGGGGGAGACTTGCAGTGTTTGGGAGTGACACCTTTGTTCTGGGAGTGTTTGGGAGAGGGCACTTTTATTCTGGGAGTGAGGCAGAGAATACAGAGATAAAAAGCCTGGTGAGCTATTGGGTAAAAATGGATTTGGTATGAACTTCACCTTGTCAGTTGAATCTGCCACTATTCCTTCAGAAAATCCACAGGCTTTGCATGTGAAAATAGAGAATATCTCTAATTATTAGGGCATAGGCTAAATAAAATTCAACAACATATTCTTTTAAGTAAGAAAATGAAAGAGGAAAAAGCACAGGTGAAGTCTTAGAGAACAATTATACTGCTGTGGACTTGTCATACACTAAAAGCTATCACAGCTCTCAAAGTGCTCTATGAAGGAATTCTTCCAAGACACTGAACCTAATTAGAAGAAAAGGAATCTTCCTATAAGTGCTTCTTTTGTATTTGTGTTTCATTTGCTTGCAAATAAATATTGCAAACACACATTTCAGGAAATGTTATTTAACAAATTAAATCTCACTGTTCAGTGAGATTTCAACAGTAAAGGTACAATTGCCACAGCAACTAGAAGCATTTCAAGAGAAACTCAGTTCTCAAACTAGGTCTTGGCTCTTTTTAAGGACAGTGTCTTAAAAGCTAATCTTTAAATAAGTATAATCGGAAATTTGAATGAAATTAGAGTCCCAGAAAGAAAATTATTGCAGCTTTGATTAAGATGTTCCAGGTCAATGTGCAAATTATAATGATTTATCCACTATGTGTATTTTCCTTCCGCCTTCAAGTCATCAGAATAGTACCAGAAAGGACTCCTATGCCATGTGGGCAGCCTATCTGAGTAAAGCAATATTGTAGGAATCTGCATGGAATAATATGGCCTCCATCCATTTAAATTTGTAAGTCAATTAACAGATAATTATTTAGCAGGGCCAATTTTTGTGTACAGTGCAAACAAAGAATTAAGATACTTTCTGTACCTCAAGTATTGTATGCCTAACATAGTCCAGTTATGACAAAATAGCATTTTTGACCAATTATGGGCACCAAATCACAATATTTAATATTACAGTAGTTTTCAATAATTTTTAAAAATGTGTCTAAGTAAAAAAAATAATGTATGTATTGTTTAACAAGATTTCTAGGAAGTGAGAATTTTTTTTGTGGATAGATTTACAAGGTGCAACACAGGTCAATCTCTGCAACTGTTACTTATACAGAATCTGTTAAAAAGGATTCTCTATTTCTATACTAACTTTCATGATACATTCATTATATATATATAAAGTTTTTTTCTGCAAACCAACAGATGTTGATGTTATGTTACACTAAAAATACAGAACATCATGATACCCTTGTGTTACAAATATTTAACTATTCTGTCATAAAGAATTGTTTCATAAATCAACATTCCCACTCCACACCCCCCCCTCCCCCCCCCCCCATTTATACTGATGTATTTCCTCAGCAGTTTGAGTTGAAATATCTGTTATGGTAAAGTCACCAGTGATTTACCAAAAGATGAGTATTGGTCTAATACCGATACTCATCTGTGATGGACAAAAGACTCTCTAACAATTTAAAGTTAGAAAAGGTATGTTTATTCAGGGCTGGGCAGCAGTGTGGGGTAGCCCCTAATACACACTGCAAAATTACAGGTGGTCACAAAGTCTATTTATTGACAAAAGGTTCAAACAAATACATATTTATAATACCAGCCCCTCCCATCCCCTGCTTCCTATGGTAATTAGCTTGAATAGCTATTAAGCATGCGTGGTTGGCTTCTTGAATTAAGTCTGGGGTTGTTTTTTGAGGGGAAGGGTCTTAGAAGGAGGAAGTAAGGTGAGTCTTCCTCGCCCTGACCTTTTCTATTAATGACAATACAAATGGCTTTTGGGGCAATTCCAATTTTGCAAAGAATGAGTTTCTGGTTGCAATTGTTCTTGTTCTTTGGGTCTAACACTAGTTTCATCCTTTCCCATTGCAAGCACAGCTAAGCAAACATAAATTGACAGGCAATCAATTATTTAAGTTTCAGGTAACTATCTCAAGCCCAGTTTCTTTTAACTTTTAACTAAAATCCTAATATCTTTAAGATTAGTGTTTCAACCAGAAAGAATAAATACAGGCTGCAGTTAGTCTAGATCTCTTTTCTGTGTCTTTGAGGCAAAACTGTTCCCTCTTTTTAATGCTGAAGCTACAAATAGTAAACAGTAATGGAACATGTTTCAGAATTCAAAGCACTACAGAGATGCATGCTTCCTTGTCTATATTTGAGATGAGAATCCTTGATGTACAACATTCTACGGTTATGTCGGAGCATTTTTAGAGCCTGAAAGAGATCTGGTGGATATTCAGAATATGGAGTGTGATCTCTGAGAAATTGAACTCCTAAGCAAGTAAAAAATTTAGCTATACAAGAATAAAACATTAGAATATTTTATAGTGGTTTGATTTTAAAGCTCAAATACACTATTTGAAAGAATTTAATTTTCAGTGTTTAATTGACCAGTATCTCTTTCCTTTTTTATTAAAAAATTTCTCAAGAGTTATCCATTGTATTTAGTTAGTAGAAAAAGCTCAATACATCTGAAAACACAAAATTATTAATATACTTTGACCCCAAGAGTAATACAGTATTTTAAGAAAATATGAGCTCTGATGGATGATCTTTTGAAACACAGTAGATAATTTTGTTGAAAGAACTGAAAGCTGAAACCTGAGGCTTGGAAAAACATAAAGTGATTTTTGAGAAACAAATAAACAAGTCACTTGTGAAACAAGGAGTAGATGATTTTCTTAATCAAAGCAATGATTGATAAAAGAATGTGGAAATAATACCCTGAAAATCAAACATCTGTGCTGTATATACATGTATATGTAAAGTGGATTGATGCATCAATTAAATAACTGAAGTCTTCATATCTTGTCCTTGAACTTCTACAGTAGTATCCACTTCAATTATAAAATTAGTTCTGCCTGTAACAATGGCACTATTTAAAACACTTTAAGCTCAAGTGTAGTCTACTGGAAACAGAGCAAGCATTATTACAAAGGGGATCAAGAGAGTTGTCACCCAATCGGCCACAAAAAATCCTGCATTCTAGTCCTACTTAGGTTACCCTGTGGAAAACTGTCCAGCTTCAGGGCACTACACCACTTGTAATAGCAAATGCTTTTACTTGAGTTGACATATTTTTCCTTTACAAAATTATAAAGAAAAAACAACCTCTCCAAACAAGCAAATAAGCAAACAAACAAACAAGTTACAATTGTCTCAAATCTGTAGTAACTACTATGCTCCTCAGTACAGGAACCCAGTCCTTTTAACTAGAGAGAAGCAGAACCTTAGAAATTTGTCTGATTCTCTCATTTTTTTTTCTTTTCTTTTTTTTTTTTTTTAATTAAAATCTGACTTCTGTGTGAGAGCAACAAAACTTTTCTCACGTTGAATGATAAAAGAAATACGTAAAGTATTTAACGGTCTGCAATGTCTCTGAGTTTGTCTAAAATACTGAATATATAAACCAATGAAATAGAATGAAATAGAATGTAAAGAAAAGATCTTTAAGCAATATTAATTTTCTTGAGAAGCTTAATTTTTAAACAGATGTGTGTTTGGTATTGTGAATTTCTTTGAATACAGTTTGTTCTAGTTATCAAAAAATTTTGAAAAGCATCAAAGACACAATCATAACACCTTATGTTTTTTTCCTAACAATTTTTATGAACATGAAGATCAACATAGATAAATGGAACTATTTAGGAGGAGATAGTTAGAAATTTGAAAAAAAGCCACATTTTCAGATTCTTTATAACAAATATGAGAACATCTGTATCACAGTATAATGAAGTCTGGGGGAAACATCTGCACAACCTAGTCTACCTACCTACCAAGCGATGGCTTCAGGAAATCAAAAACTATCCCAAATATACTGTAATTTCACGACCATAAGGTGCACCGGACTATAAGGCGCACTTTTATTTTGCAGCGAGGCTCCGCTCCCAGTTCCCCCCGTGCAGTTGCTGGCCGAGGCCCCACCTCAACCCAGCAGCCATGGGCCCCCAGGCCCACCTGTATCCGGGAGGGGCAATGCCGCGGGCCCCCAGGCCCGCCTTCACCCAGCAGCCATGGGCCCCTGGGCCCACCCGGACCCGACAGGGGCGGTGCCGTGGGCCACTGGGCCTGCCTGGACCTGGGAGGGGTGGTGCCGCGGTCCCCCTTGCCCACCTTCACCTGGCTGCGGTGACACTGCCAGCTCCCCCCACGGCTCACGGCTCACACTTCCAGGCTGGCAAATGTTGCAACTTTGTACATCATATAAGGCGCACCAGACTATAAGGCGCACTTCTGGGTTTGGGGGAAAATTTTAGTCAAAAGGATGCGTCTTATAGTCGTGAAATTACTGCAAATAATTTAAAACCCCCAAACATTACTCTTAATTAGATAAAATCCCTTCAGCTTTACTTACATAGGTGATGATACAAATTTCATATAATCTCTGTTTATGTAAGGGAAAAAGCTCTAAATCCCCATAATCAAGTATGTTGTTCAGTCAAGTTGACAAGAATCTCCCTAGGACCACTGGCCATTTCTTCATAGCTCACATGTTGGGCAACTTTCTGCTCCTTCCTCTATCTGAAGTGGGCCTCTGATGATTGAAATGTTCCCGAAACTCTCCTGTGAGTATTCTTTCCTGTTCAAATTCTCTGTTGTGCACCTCTGTCCTTACTGGGTGGCCAAGATCTGAATATGACTTTTACCATTATGACACCAGTTCTATCATCTGCTCTGTAACAACACTATTCATCTGACAATCCATATTACTTACTTTTCATATTGTTAAGAAGATTAGAGAAAGTCATTGCAAGGCATAAGTCAGCTCCACCTTGCAATAACTCAGGGTCTATATGCAGGCCAGAATAAAATAAATTATGTCATTAGGTCTTAAAGAGTCCACAGCCTCCAGTGACATGATATAGAAATATAACTTAAAACACAGAACAACGAAAGGGTGACAAGGAAACTTTCCCAGTAAACTTCAAAAAACCACAAACTTTCAAAACCACAGCCACCTAAAAGAATCAACAAATTGAAAGATGGAAAAATATAATAGACTTTGAGATAATTTCCCTATACTTTCTCATCAGAAATAGTAAATTACGGTAATTTCAGGATTACAAGCCGCACTGAGTATAAGCCGCATCGCTGGGTGTTGGCAAACATTTTGTTCTTTGTCCATACACAAGCCACACCCAATTATAAGCTGCTCTGTCATTCGCAGCGAGGACCTGCGTGCAACAAAGTTGCCAATTAGTAACAGAATCGCGGCATGGCGGGGTTTACTGGTTCAGCTTGGGCCGCTCGGGCACGGGGTTGGGCCAGGTGGCCCAGTTTGGCGCTGCCGCTCAGCAGGGCCACTCGGGGCCGGCTGCCGCTGCTGGGTTCACTCGCCCCGGCCCGGCACTGCGCTGTGGTGGCAGGCCGGGATGGAGCCCTCCGGCACCCACGGCGGTGGTGGGAGGTGGGGAGGGAGCCCCCCTGCTCCCGCGGCGGCAGGAGGGGATGGAGCCCGCTGGCACCCATGGCGGCAGTGGCAGGAGGGGACAGGAGCTCCCTGGCTTCCCCTGAGCCGCAGGGCCAGCAGGAGGAAGCCCCCTGCCTCCCCCGGGCTGGGCTGCCTGAAGGAGGGAGCTCCCCTGCCTTCCCCACCCCCCACACTGCCTGCATGGAGCTGGCTCCACCCGCGGCACAACAGAGTAACCAATTTGTAACAATCACGCAGTCTCGGGTTTTACGGGCAGGTTGCTCGACTCAGTACCTCGGTTTGCACTTCCGGGGCTGTAAATGTCAGAAAATTATTCACATATTAGCCGCTCCTGAGTGTAAGCCTCATTTCCGGGGTGGGAGTAAAATTTTAGTCAAAACGGTGCGGCTTGTAATCGTGAAATTACTGTATCTGTCTTAGTGTACCCTGGCTACATTTGCACATGATATCTCTGTGTATAGCTACTACTAATGTTATGAACTCATCTCCAATTTGAAGGAGTTCATTGCAGAAGAATTTACCTTTATATGAACTCTATACAACAAAACTTATATCCATCAAAGACTGTTAATACTCAAAACAAAAAACAGTACCTTCAGAGCTCATTATCTAACCTTTTCCACTCACATTTGTTTAGATCTAGTACCCAAGAAAAGTTAAACTGATTTTTCAAGAGTAGAATCTTACGAGAAATAAAATAAGCCAATTTTGTCTGCACCCTATAAAAATGGTAATTCCACTTTTACCAACTTTGCACATGTATTTTCCTTGTAATTAAAACATAAGCAAAATCTGACATCTGAGAATGTTTCACTATGTCTTTTACAAGTCATACTTTATTATAACTGAATTTTCTATATGGTTCTGTATATATCAATTTAATTAATCACCCATCTCTGCAAAATATCAGTGCCGAACACAAAACTAAGAGCCTTTTCTTTTTTCATTCAGGAAGCATGGGTCTATTCTCTTTCATCTCCTGTGTTACAAATAAGACTTCTCTTCTTGCTTTTGTTATCTGTTTAAGGATTAGATATCTAAATTTGTTGTTGAAGTATGAGAACACTTCAGTATTTTATCAATTAATGTTAACTCATTTAATGAAAATAATTTCATTTATGATTTAATGAAAGTGTCACTTCTAAAATAGATAAGATACTTATTGATGTTCAAAAACACTCTTTGGAATTAATGGCATACATCATGTCTTTGAAAACCACAGAGCAATTTTAAAAATTTACAGTTGTGCAATGTTGGTCTTACTAATTTGATGAACTATGACAGTAATAATAGAACAACCACTGATCCATTAATTACCTCAAAGTCCACATGTGCTGTTTCATTAACATTTGCCTCTACAAAAATGCATACAGATAGGATTAAAAGTGGGACTTCCCATCCATTTTTGGCAATAGTTATGTCTCACAACAAACATTAGTGCTTCTTTTTCATTTAGTCAGTCCTCGTTAGGTCAACTTAATTTTGATTTCATTAAGGTTGAACATACGTCAAACATTGTTGACTGAGTTGAGACTCAGATTTTCAAAGACCCACAAAATCTAAACTACAGTGACCTGAAGTAACACTGATGCTTGTCACCTCAAATGATGATCAGCTAAGGCATTGGTATGGCAGAGTTTATAAGGAAAGCAAAAACTGTGTTATGACTAGGCAAACCCAGAGGCATCCTGCTCTGGATTGAATAAAGCCTACCTTTAGATTGATTATGTTTAATGAGTTGACTTGTAATTTCCTCTTGAATGGCTGAGCCTTGACTGTTGCAGATTTGGACTTATTGCTGTTTCATGCTACATATTCAATACCTCAGCAGTTCCAGGTCAGTGTGATTCTGTGTGAAAATCCACAAGTTATATAGAGTGGGCATTACAAAGCCAAAACCTAAGATCTTTCACTGTTGATTGTTAAATACAGACAATTCTACTTGATTATCAGTGTTGAGATTTTTCTGGGTGCTCTGCATGCTTCTGCTCAGATCTAATTACATGGACTTCTCTAATAGTCTCCAGACTCCTCCTTTTTCCTGACCTGAGACAGCGCTCCCCCACAACCATGCTAATAATTTATTTATCTTCTGGACATCTTTTACCTCCACAATTTTCTCTTCAGTGCGTCATTCAATACTCATGTTATTTAGCCCATGGAGAAAATTGTTAGCTACCTTTTGAAATGGGTTTTAAAAATTAAATCTGCACAAAACAATGATAAAAAGGCCACAGCACCTGCCCTTTTGAGTTATTTTTTAATCCTACATCATCTTGACAGCAGATGAGGTTCATTCAGGCCACACTAGCATTACTTCAGTGAAATTTCTTTTCAGGTAACCCCTGGTGTACTGGGGGTGGTGGGGTGTAGGTACTAGCTCAGCTAGTACCCTATGGTGAAAGCATTCAGAACTGGAATAAAGCTACAGTTCAAGCCACAGCTGTTAGAATTGAAATTCAGTATGCAAAACTCAAAGAAACGTGTGCTTGTACTTTGCCCCTGAGGAGAACAGAAAAGCCTGCCATTACATGCCTTAAAGCTCCTTAGTCACTTAATAATAGTATTCATTCACAAGCCCTTTGTCAAAATACAGCAAATTTCAGTGTAACCTGAATTACATTTTAGAAACATGGAGTGTTTAGAAGAGAAAATTACCTTCATCAGAGTTGAGCAGCAAGTGCCTAGCAATTCAGCTAACAGAATTGAAAAAGACATCATCGGTTGCTCTGAAATATTAAATCTTCTTTATTTAAGAGTGAAAAGAACCATGCAAAACTTCATTAAATAAATAAAAAAGTTGTACATCTTATGGACATATAATACAAACCAAAAAAAGTTGCTAGTCTTTTGGTTATAGTTATTTCAGCTTTGTAGCTGAAAATGCAGAAACGTTCTTTAATTGTCAGGATCTAATGGTCCCTAAGAGATTATTGTATAATTAGTATCTTGGATGAAATTTAAAATGTCCTTAAGTTTCAGGTTCTTCACGAGTATCAAACCCATCAAGACTATTCCAGATCCTTTGAAAAACAAAAGCTACATTCAAGATATTTGAAACATGATACAAAACCCGTAACAACTCAAATCCATTCCTTACCACCTCCCTTGGATATTTAACATTTTAAAAACACTCAAAAAGTTCATATTCACACAATACACTTTTTAAACTTCATGTTTTAATTGCATGTCTTTCTGGGTTTCCATTAGAGGATCCTTCTATCTGAGGTCCTAGTACTTTTCCAAATTGCAACAACAAATACAACAGTATTATTTCCACGAAGGCATGGGTCACGCAGCAGCCTGCATACTAGTGAAACAAGACATCTTTCCCTTCTTCTTCTCTGTACTACTTAGTGGAACAATTATGCTTCCAAGAAAAGCGTATAGAATATCTATACATATGCTTTTGTGTTACATTAAGACCTCAAGGATTTTAAACATCAAATGCCATAAGAGTTACTATATAAAATTCCTCCAAAGTGCTTTTGATTTAACCATTGCATGTACTCCTCCTGACTTATAAGTCAGTTTCTGATCTAATCAAACCTTCTTAGGTACAAGACTGGGTGTGGGACTTGAATCTGTCAATGTCATACAGTTTGTTTATAAATTTCTGTTGGTTTCATCAAACCCAAAGTACTTTAGTTGATTTGCCAAGGACAATATTTGAGTAAAAGGACCAACATGTTTCAGAAGTGGTTTCAGCACTTGTGCCTCAGTAGCTTCACCCAATACCCAACTGCATTTTTGACTGAGGGCAGAGTGATTCAATGACTAAAATATTGCATGCTTCTGAGACTCATCATCCTATTCTCCTTCATAGGCTGCTTCATCATAAATAAGTTATTTATTTATTTATTTATTTATTTATTTAATTTATTTAATTAATTTATTTATTTATTTGTGGTCTGAGCAGGAGGTTGTCTCATGGGCCTGTGTCTATTCCAGGTCATTCCTACTCAGACCCATGACATGTCAGTGGGGCTTAATTTCTTCTCCTTAGGAATTCAGGACAGAAAACAGTTTTGTTCTGCTAGTTAAAAAGATTTTTTTATAAATATTCACTTACAATTAGCAAATAGCAAATCTTTATTGTTCTTGACATTAAGACCCCTCTACTTCCATTTTCCATTTACTACTCATAAAAATTATAGTCCAATATGGAGGTAGAGATATAATTCTATTATCTTCCATATTTAAAACTGGAATTTTTGTCAAAACATGTGTTCAATAACTGGCATTAAAATGACATTGCTACTTAATGTGAATTTATTCAGATAGTCAAAAATATCAACATGTCTTTCTAGTTTTAAGTTTCTTCTAGAAAAAAAATTGACATATAGATGGAATACTAGAAGTTTTTATTCCTTTTTTTTTTCTGAGTCTGCATATATTTTTCCATAATGTAATTGTTAATCAAGTCAACAACATTTCAAATAAAAATTATGCACACTTGAATATTTAATTGAGAGACAACTCATGAAATACCTCCTTGCAATGTTAAAAGGGATTACCATAAATCAAGGTTGGTACTATGGAGGACCTTGTTACAAGCACATGGGGTTAAGAGAGCAGCAATCTAAAAATAGTCATTAAATGTCATCAGGATGAATAAAAAATGGGAATGCTTTCCCTAAACCCTATTATTGACCTGAAACTAAAATGTTGCATCCTAAAGGATCCAGTGTAATGTGAACCTACATTGTGGAACTATCTTAACCACTTGAATAGCAAAAAAGACAAATATCCCAATATGATCATTCCTTTGATAGATGCTCCTGCTTTCAGTAGAGTCTATTCAGCCAATCTGTGTAACATCAGCCCAATGAGCGAGAAAACACGGGTAAATGGCCTGGTTTAGATGTACAGAAGCAGCCTCATACATGGGGTACAATGTTACTCTGCCTTCTAGCATCACTTCAGATTTCCTTTATACAGAATAGTATCTATATATTTCTCTGAAACATTTAGGAATGTGAAAGAAGTCCAGAAGTGTCTCATTATATACATTGCACCTACTGCAATTTTTAGCAGACCATTTCACTGTAAGATTTCATGGGGTTTTCTCCCAAAATTAAAATATGTTTATCAACACTGATATTAATCAATGTCTAACCCCAAAGTCTTCTCAAATGACCATTTTAACTAGCCACAAAAATCAAGCATAGTATAGCATGTACACAGACATGAAATCTATTTTCCCAGCAAAGTTTCCTCATTGGTTTAGTTCTGTATTTGGATGCAAAAGTGAGGCAATTCTTTGACTCCTTCTCCCTGTAATCTTTCTGCCTTAAGAAGAGAGATGAAAAAAATTTATCCTCTCACATGGGAAATAATTATTTCCTACCTGAAAATACTAGATGAATGCTGCTGTAACACAAGCACTTCAAAGTTATTGATCAAGTTTTTCCCGTATAAGGGCATTAAATATAAAACTAAGATATACCGTAAAATTTCCCACTAGTTGCTGTGGGGTTTTTTTTTTACTTTCAGGAAACCAATTCTCACACAGCTGTTATTTCCCCATTTATTCTCTACATTTTTAAACACTTTCACCACACATTAGTTTCAGTGAAGGTCACACACTGTTTGACACCCAGAGAAGAAAATGTTATTCACAGAAAATTTCTCTGATATCAGATGGGAAAATCATACAAATGAAAATTTTGGTATAGATAAAGTTTAAACAGCTTGTATTGTTGAGAAAAAACCTCAAACAACACAGCAGCTCTGCAGATGCATAGAGGGACATAGCTCTCTTAGAGAACCGTACTGTCTCTTCCAGAGAAATGCTTCTTTTACCTAAAATACTTCCTAGTCAAAATATTCCCTATAAATCTGCAGAATTAAACAGATTTATCATCACAAATAGCAGAAACTGGGAGTAAACAAATTTCATTCTGATACAGCAGGAGAAAAACGGTTGTAAATTTTTCAGCAAGATGAGTAAATAGATGGAGAAAAGCTTTCTTCTGTACCTAAAGCTAGAAAAAATCCCTTCTCATAAAGAAGAAATTCCTAATTTGTGCAAACACAAATGAAAGACAACTTTAAGCTATTAAAAAAAAGAAATTTGATCCAGGTTACGTGATGTGTTTACACAATTTATTCCTGTTCACCAAAAATTTAATTAATGCAAAACCAGGACAAATTACTAAAGGCAAGTAACAAGGTCTGAGGTACAGAAGAAAGAATGCTACCCATGTCCACAATAAGGCCTCTCTTCACACTTATGCTCAGTGATTAATGGGACTCTTTAAAAGAGCAACAAACAAGAAAAACATGACTTGAAATAAATGCTGTGTTAATAATTGGGTCGTGTGGCAGCAAGCCCAAAGGCAAAGCCCTCAAAACATTTATAATGCTGCATACCTTGGACATCCTGTGATTTAAATTTAAATTACAGTAAATTCACGAATACAAGCCGCACTGACTATAAGCCGCATCTCTGGGTGTTGGCAAATATTTTGGTTTTTGTCCATAGATAAGCCGCACACGAATATAAGCCGCTCTGTCGTTCGCAGCGAGGACCCGCGTGCAATTACTAACAGAACCGCGGGAGGGCGGGGTTTACTGGCTGAGCTAAGGCTGTGCAGGCTCGGCCCGCTAGGGGCCGCTGACGGGGCCAGGTGGGCCAACCCGGTGCTGCCGCTCGGGGCCGGCCGCCGCTGCCCCTGGGCTCGGTCACCCCGGGTCGGCGCTGCCCTGCGGTGGCAGGCAGGGACGGAGCTTCCCCGGCGGCGGGTGGGGACGGAGCTTTCCCGCGCCCGTGGCGCCGGCGGCGGGCAGGGACGGAGTTTCCCCGCTCCTGCCGGGGCGGCGGCGGGCGGGGACAAAGCACCCCGTCGGCTCCCCGAGCCGCGGCAATGGCAGCGCGGGGCTCCCGTCAGCTCCCCGAGCCGCAGCAATGGCGGCGGGCGCTTCCCCCCCCCTCCCCGAGCCGCAGCAATGGCGGCGCCGGCTTCCCCCCCCTCCCCGGGCCGCGGTAGGGGCGGCCCGGGTCCCCCCTCTCCTCCCCGGGCCGCAGCAATGGCGGCGTCGGGCCCCCCCCGTCTCTCCCCTGGGCTGTGGCAGAGGAGGAAAGAGAGCTCTCCCGCCTCTCTCCCCGCCCCCCGTGCTGCCTACAGGGAGCCAGGCTCCACCCGCGGTGCAACAAAGTAGCGATTTGTAACAATCGCAAAATGCCGACTTTGCAGCTGCTCGGCTCAGGACTCTGGCAGGCACTTCTGAGGTTGTATTAGCCGCTCCTGATTATTAGCCGCATTTCCGGTTTAGGAGCAAAATCTTAGTCAAATTGGTGCGGCTTGTATTCGTGAAATTACTGTATGTTTAAAAATGAACTAAAACCATCATACTTGTGCAAAATTTATATTAAATAGTCAATGTTATATTCAATATCCCCAAAACAGAGTGCATACCATACAAAACTTCTGTGATAGTACCTTACATTAAAATATTCCAATTTTCTTTAGAGTAGCATTTTAATAAATATGATCCGGAAGACAGAATGCTTTAGATGGAATTAGGGAGGCATGGGTAATGATAAATAGGATAGTCATTCAGTTAATCTGCACAAGAGGCTGAAAAAACATGGAACCAATTTCTGATTTAATTGGACAAAGCCAGAATCCAAGTACCTAGCTCATGCCTTTCTACTAGCTAATTTTACATCTCCTACTGAGCTTTCTAAATGTGTGAGAAGGCATACTGCTTACCACTGCTTTTGTTATGTACACTATGTATTTATAAAAGATTAATGAATAAATAATTAGTTGAAATGTCCCTCTTGTAAGTTTGATTTCTAAAGGTTTTCAAAATGTTGAATCTATGGCACAATTTTAAAGGCCTAATTAAGAACTGATTTTTCCTCTGTTTTAGTCCATTTCAATGGGAGTACATTAATTTCACCACTATAAGGCACACCCTTTTGACTAAAATTTTCCCTCAAACTCGGAAGTGCGCCTTATAGTCCAGTGCGCCTTATATGATGTACAAAGTTGCAAAATTTGCCAAACCGGAAGTGAGAGCTGTGAGCCGTGGGGGGAGCCGGCAGTGTCACAGCAGCTGGCTGGAGGCAGGTCTGGTGGTTTGCGGCACTGCCCCTCCCGGGTGGAGGCGGACCCGGGGGCCAATGGCCGCTGGGTTGAGGCAGGGCCTCGGCCAGAAACCATGTGGGGGGAGCTGGGGGCGGAGCCTCACTGCAAAAAAAAGTGCGCCTTATAGTCTGGTGCGCCTTATATGATCTACAAAGTTGCAAATTTTGCCGACCCCTGGGGGGTGTGCCTTATAGTCCGGTGCGCCTTATGGTCGTGTAATTACTGTAGTCGCTTTTTGTTAGCTTCACTCTAGCAAGGAAACTTCCCAACACTACATATTCTGGTGCTGGAGGTCAGTGCTCAACTGCTTTCCTCATCTACTAGGACCTTCAATCTTCAGGTTACAAACTTCATTTGCCATGAGGCAAAATCCCAAGGAGATAAAAAAATATTTCCTACAGGATTTTTGTCTTTCTTGATTATCTAAACCAGTTTTGTTTAATTTCCACCATCATTAATTCTTTAGAACATGTAAGACAGAGTCCCAAGGGAAACTTACTCATAACACTATAAATTGCAAAGGACTTTTCATAGGCTTTTTAGTTTTTAGAAGTAGAAAAATAACATAGTTATTTATTTTTAAACTTAGTTTACCGCAGCTGTAGAAATAGACAAAATGCGCAAACCACAGAAGAACAACTAAAAATATGAAAATATATAATGGGTGGACCCAAGGATTTATCACTTAACAATTCAAGGATGTTGCAGCATAGATGAGAAAAGAGTTGCTCCCGTTTGCATTTTGCAAGTTTAAATAAGGGTCTGGTTTAATAAATAAAGCATGCTTAAAAACAGGAAGATGGCAACACAAATGAAGTCATGACTGAGATATTCACAACATTTCAATCAGACTTCTGCTAAGGTCAAAAGTCAAGCAGTAGGTAATGTCACGTTCTTTTGTGAAGGACTTTTTTCTCAATTTATTACAAACCTCATTATTAGGAAGGAAATGATTTTATTAATGTAACTTTAGGACAAGACCACAGAAACCAAGGAAAATAGCAATCCACTATATATTTTTCTCTTTTACAATTATTGGTGTTTCAAAAACAATTTTTCAAAAATGATTTTTCAAAAGTATTTGAGTCCTTATAGCCTAGTGGATACTGATTGTATCTGGCTGTAGGCTTGTTGACCTAACCGGCATCAAGCCGTCTCTGACTTTGGGCTTGTGTTGGCATGTCTGGAGTGGTGATTTGGCCTGGAGGAGAAAACTGGCTGGTGGGGTTAACTTCAGAGAGGTGTATAGCATAACATTTGTTGTTAGATCTGGGGTTTGCAGGAGATGGTTAGTAATAACAATTATGTAGTTGTTATGTGTAGAATAACAGTCCCTTACTGCAGCAGGAGTGCAGTGTGTGCCAGGACAGACACACCATTTCACAGGGAGCCTTGAACCATCACAGGAAGCTATCAGAGGCACCAGAGCTATAAACTCTGCGGTGCCTAGTGTTCCCTGGTTAGCAAAGAAGTGCAGCTCTGGGAAACAAGCAAAAGCAATTTTGAGGAAGCAAAGAGAAGAAAGTATGGAACACATTTCATGGATAGCAAATATGGATGGACCGTAGAGCCGTGAACCAGGGAGGAAAGGCATGGAGTGTGCTAGTAACACATAGAAACAATTTCCACTGGGCTCCCACACATGGAAGAAGAAATCATCAATGTCATACTCCTCGCAAAGAACTTGCTATGCTGCCAACTTGCCCTCTGGTAGCCCTAAGCCATCAATCTCAGGCATTGGGAGATGACTGGAACAAAAGTAAGTATAAAAGAAGAGGTGCATACTCTGCAGAAGTTTTTATATACAGTAGTTTCACGAATACAAGCCGCATGGATTATAAGCCGCACTTCCGGTGCCTCGACAATGTTGCTGTCTTTGTCAATAGATAAGCCGCACCCCGAATATTAGCCGCACTTTCGTTCGTCGCGAGAAGCCGTGCGCAGTTTTCACAAATTGGCCAATTAGTAACAGGATCGCGGCATAGCGGGCTTTACTGGCTCGGGGCGGGGCCAGGAAGGCTTGGCCCGCTCATGGTTGCCGACAGGGCCGGGTAGCCCAGCTCAGCGCCACGGCTCGGCGGGGCTGGCCGGGTGGTGCTGCCGCCGCCGCCGGGCTCGCTGGTCCCCCTCTCCCGTCAGCACCGCCCCGCTGCTGCGTTCCCTAGCCCTGCCGGCGGCCTGCCGCCGCCGCCGCCCAGCTCGCCGGCCGCGCCGCGTTCCCTAGCCCTGCCGGCGGCCTGCCGCCGCCCGGCTCGCCGGCCGCGCCGCGTTCCCTAGCCCTGCCGGCGGGCTGCCACCGCCGCCACCGGGCTCGCCGGCCGCTCCCTCCCGTCTGCACCGCCGCCGCGTTTCCTCGCCCTGGCCGCCACTGCAGGCCCCCGCACCGCCGGGCTCCCCCACGCTGCTGGCCCTGATTCTGCTGGGCTTCCCCCACTGCCAGGCAGCCCCACCCGTCGGCCTTCCTGCTTCTGCTATGCTCCCCTGCACTGCTAACCCCAGTTCTCCCAGGCTCCCCCGCCCTACTGACCCGGCTCTGCCGCCCCCCTGCCCCGCCCTGCTGGCTCAGGCTCTGCCGCCCGCCCCCCACACTGCAGGCCCCGCCTCTGCCAGGCTTTCCCACCTCTGCCGGGGCCGGCCGGGCTCCAGCTTGGCTTGGGGCTGCCGCGGGCTCTCACTTCCGTGTTGGCAGCTTTTAGAATTTTGTTAATGTATTAGCCGCCCCGGAATATTGGCCGCACTTCCGGGTTTCCACCAAAATTTTGGTCAAATTGGTGCGGCTTGTATTCGTGAAATTACTGTATTAATTTTAACTGTACTTCCTTAAAACTCTAAGTCCTAGCAACACCACAACAGGATAATAGTAATTTTTTGATTAGAACTGCTAAGATTTCAGCTAGATTAATAATAAATCCTTGATTTACATATACGTGTTACCCAAGTTGCACAAAGGAGAAATTTGAGTGCAGCAAATGGGTGGGAGACTGTCCTCCAGGAGAGGAGAACCTGGGAATCCTATCAGTGTATACAAACACCTAGTGGAGGGTAGCAAAGAACAGGGAGACAGATTCTTCTCCATGGTGCCCAAAGACAAGAGAAGAGGCAACAGGTATGAATAGCAAGTATAGGAAATTCCCTTCAAATACCAGAATAAAAACAGGATCTGTGTCCAGTGGATTGTATATCCATCGGTAGTTGAAATTTTTTTACTTATTACACATTTCTGTCTGTTATGAAAATAAGTTAAAACACTCAAACATAAGAGAAAAACTCATTAGAACAGCAATAATTTGTATTAAAATAATCAGTCTAGATTAAAGTGGGAGAAATAGAAAATATATAATGCAAAAGTTATTAAACATTTGCTTTTTACCAATCTTATTTCTTGCTGCCTTTATTTGTGGTCTCTTCTGCCAGTTGTCACAAGACTAGTAAACAGAAGAGAAGCAGCCCTAGAAATAGTGAGAGTTCACGCAATGGAGCTGCATGCATATGAGATGCTGTTCTCTGATAGCATTACTATACTGCAGAATGTATTTTTGAGGAAGGTTTTAATTTAATATGCTTGTATAAACATTCCTGTCCCAGCATAAAGAAGAATCATTGGGAATTTTGCCAACTCATGTCTGAACAAAGTGTAGACTCGCTATCTCTGGATGTAACCAGTGGCAGAGTTAAAGGAGATACCTTCTCTGTAGATGATCTAACACAAATTTTTTAACTGAAAGAATAAACAGGAACATATTGATTTTTTGCTTTGCTTTTAGGTAGGCAAATTCTAATCTCTTCAACAAAGACATAGGGACTGTACATGTTTCAGTAAGTTCAGTGAGTATAAGTGCTGTCGAGTTGTGAGATTATTTTGTGTAGAGTAAGTTTCTGTTTGTGTTCTGGCAAACACGGCAACAAGATATACAGTGTATAAATGAACTAATGTGTGTATAAAACTTTAACAATTAACTTGTGAACACTAGAACAAATTCACCAGACATATGCCTATGTGAGCTGAGATCTAGTTGACATCCTTTTTTAAATATGTTTATAGACCAAGCATTTTTTTCTCATGTTGTTATCCCTGAAGGTTAGATTAAACCTTTATAAAGACTTTGACACACCTTATTAAAAAGCAAAAGGGCATCACTGGAGTGAATGTAAGTTAACACAGTAATCCAGAACAAAGGAAAAACTGGCTAAACTTATGGACAAAGTCTCTGGGTTGCCAGCTGCAACAACCAACCCTGGATCTATCACAGAAGGCTAATTCTAATTTTTTAAATAAGGAAGTTTAGCTTTTTTTTTTATTTTACGTGCTGGTATCTAGGAAATAGGAGTAGATTTTTATTTTTATTTCAAAGTTTTCTACTCATTAATATCCTCTCCTGCCTCTTTTTGTTTTCAAAATACTTGCATGCAAAAAGTACAGGCAGAGTAATTCAGAAATAATCTAAAATCCAGGGAGCATATTTATTTTAAGACAGGATTTTCACTGGCATAGTCAAACTCAATGCAGAGTTGCCTTTAATTTGGATGTAACTACAAAAAATATCTAGGATTCACCAACTATCAGATTTCACTTCAAAAATTTTTTTCTGCTTTCATGTGCATTTCAGAACCAAAGACTTCATGGACAGTCAGTTTCAGTGAGCTGAGGGTTACAACCAGTCCAGAAAAATTAAAATATATGTACTCTCAATGTAGCTTTTATTACATCATTATTTGAATTTCCCTGTCCATTCAGTTAATCCACCCCAACCAGAGACAGATATTTTGTACTCAGATAATCTGTCAGAAGAAAATACATCATTATCATCCATTTGATGTCATACATTCTTGCAGTTTAAAAGAGGCAAAACACAAGAAAGCTAAAAGTGAAAATTGCAAAATTCAGTAAGGCTCATTGCTAAAAGCCAACAGATAGTTTTTTTCATTATAAGAAAGTATTCTATCAAAACTATATTATCTTTCTTAAATTTATAAACACTTCTCTGTGGTCCTTACTCTTTATAGGTCCTTAAAGTGAAATAAACACTCAATTAACTACACTACAAAATATTTTGAACTTATTGCACCACACCGTTCTTATATTCTATCTACAGTTTGAGACCTCATATCCACCCTTTCATGAATTTCATATTTAAAATAAATTTCTGTTAAATTAATTAAGTTAATATCAATTTGTCCATTTAAGACATCAAATTTTCTACAGGCCCTGTTCCATAATAAGCTCTTTATTCTCTTTTAGAACTATCATTTGAAGACTAAGCAAATAGTAATTCCATGTAAGTGAAGACCTGATGAGTTGCCAATGCCTG
Source organism: Catharus ustulatus (assembly GCF_009819885.2). NCBI lineage: Eukaryota > Metazoa > Chordata > Aves > Passeriformes > Turdidae > Catharus > Catharus ustulatus. Next base: position 38,642,099 of record NC_046225.1, read on the forward strand.
GAAATCCCACAGACATGGCTATAACTCTGCAGATGCCTGACAGATCCAATGCCACAGAGCAGATCCAGCAATGAAAGTAATTTCAACACAAGGAATGTCTGCCTGTATCACTTCTGCTTCAGCATCTCTCCATTGGATTTGGGCTGTTGTAGCAGCTGTCTGAAATTCTCTCCTCCTCAGGCTACAGAAAAGTCTCTTCTAGGAATGGACAAGAGATGTGGTTATGACCCAGCTTCCCTTGCAAATATGGAATATTTATTTTTATTTGGAAAAAACATATAATTTATGTTACACTGTTGTAGTAAAATTGATTCTTAATTGTGCTGAAAGCTGGGTAAGGTAAACCCTACATATTTCCTTACAAGAATAAAAAAACACTAACATTTACTGCCAGAACAAAGATTTCATGTGAAAGGTTGGCAGATGCAACATCTTCCTTAAGACAAAGAAAAAAACAATGAAAAGACTAAGATTTGTTCTGTTTGCTTGTCAGGGACTTCTAGATAGCTAGGGATTTTATTATAGGTGCTTCCTATGAAAAATTGAGAATAGTCTTGTTTTGTTTTTTTTTCTAATTTCCCAGTTCTTTGTAAGCAATGTTTGCTTCTGCACTGAGCAACAGTAGTCTTAAGATTAAATTTTAATGACTAGTAGTTTATACTTTTCCAAAGGCAGCTTCATCTGAAAACAACCAAGAAATATATGCTCCTACAGGTAATTAAACATATTTTTCTATATAAAGCAGTTTTGAACATAATTGGAGACTCATTAAAAAGTATATGGGCTTTTCACAGGTTGCTTTTCAAATAAATCAATAGATATACCACCATTTTTCTTGGGGGTAACCCAATGAATATTAATATAATGACAACATCATTGCTGAAATATTTATAGTATTACATATTCATATGCAGTTGCAGGTTAAACCATTATCGGTACAATCCTGCTAACTAATCCTAACAACATTGTTCCCCTTTCTGAGACTGAAACAGAGGTACTGGAACCAAAAGAGAAAATTCTGTGGAGAATATAAAAAATCCCAGCTGATCTGTTATATATTTTGCTCCTTTCATTTCTGTTTCCCAGAGTAAGAATGCAAGTGCCAGTCCAGCAAGTCATTTTCACCAGATGAGGATAATCACAAAGGACACCTCACCATTGCCTTGTCATTTGCAGACCTCTGACACTAGTTGGTATCAAATAGTGGAAAACTATCCATGCAAACAACAAACAGAACAGGGTGGGGGAGAGCCAGGGATGGTAGCTTTGTTTTCCATTAGCAAGTTGGAGCTACTGGAGGAGAGTGCTGGCAAACACCAGGGCAAGCTGAAGGTCACTGGTGAGAGCACAAAACCAGCATGCAGTCAAGCCCCCGACAACTGGCCACTTCCCTCAACAGGATGGATGAGAACTTGAAGAATAAAAGAGTGGGAAGTCATGATGTGAATTGAAAACAGTTTAGGAGGTTAAGAGAAGCTGTGCACAAACAAAGCAGAACAAGACCATCTATTTAGTGATTCGCATAATCTGGTCAGTGTTCACCATTCCTAAGAAAGCCAGGCTCCATCACACTTAGTGGTGACTTGGAAAGACAGATTCTACATCAATATTCCCATTCTTTCCTGCAATGTCATATGCTGTTGGATATCCCTTTGGTCAGTGATGGTCAGCTGGTCGAGTTGGGGCCCCTCTAATCTTCTGGTGCATCCCCAGCCTACACTCTGTTTAAACACTCCTCAGCAAGACCTAAAACTTTGGTATGCTATCATCATTTTTGGTCACAAATCCAAAACATAGTCCCAGTCCACCTATCATGAAAAGAATTAACTCTGTCCCACCTCAGACAAGAATGCTGGACTATTTCATTGATTAAATCATAGACATTTAATCTTTATGTAAATTCAAATTCAAACAGCTGTTTCTGTAAAGATTGGATTGTGATATACCAGTTACAGAGAGATCACAGAGAGACAGACATATGAAAATACCTACCAGCTCCCTCTCCTCTTAAAAATATCACACAAAATTGCTTAAAACATTTACATTCTCAGACTTTTATAAAACTGCAATATCTGAGACAAGATACCCCAAGTAAGAATAATCACAACATCAAGAGAGAATAATCACAACAAAAGACAAGAGAGGATTAAACTGCAAAAAGCAGGTAAGATTGCAAATATTACAGAGATTGAAAAAGGTCATAGTGAAATAGCATCTCATTTCACGAAGCATTTTAGTGAGATATTTTAATTAGTGCCGCCATTAGTAAGACACATGCGGCACCTTAGAAAGACACAGCTCTGTGAAGACCCTCACCAATTTGTAATGCCAAGCATTTGGCATTAGATGAACACTAGATGAACATTTTGAATATTGCCTCTTGTGAGTCAGAATACCCACTGGATTTCTACCAGACTGTGTAAGAAATCCTAATGTATTAAAGGAAGTATAATGTGTCGCAGATGATCACTACATTTCAACAATGAAGGATTTAATGATTCACATGAAAAAGAGAAATAGAAATGCAATGATTTAAAAAAAGTATTTCTAATAATTTCTAAACATTTTTATGTTTAGCAGTCTCAAAGCAACATGGGCAGTTCACAGGAATAAAATATTACTGAAAAGTTTCAGATCAGGAAGGTAAAATGTTATCAATACTTACATAGAAAATGAGAGCACCTGTATTTTTGATATCCAGACATGAGCATTCCCACTGGTAGATCCAACTCCCTCTACTTCAAAATAACCACAAATAGGTCTGTTTCATTGAGTGTGATGAGAAAAGCTTACTGAAGAGCAATACTGCTTTAGAGGTACCATTGACTATAGATACCCAACTCAGTCATTTAACTTCAAAAATCCATTATTCTGTGGTTAGACAGAAAATTGACATGCGAATTCCAAGCTATTGATTTGCAAAGAGGAGCAATAATTAATGTCTGTGTATTTATAATACATGTATCTATGTTTGCAAATAAATTCTTATCTCAGTGGATTTGCTTAATTTTACTGGAAAAATTTACTGAGATATGTAATCTAAACCTCAAAGCACAAGGATTGTATATATATATATATTTATAAATATTTCAGGTATGCCTTGTTTCCAGTAATATTATCTAGATTTTTTTATTTTTTTAAGGTTAGAATACTGTTGGTAAGATGGGAAGTCTGCCCTGAACACAGGAGAATGAATTTTCAACTGTCAGAAAAGAATCCATTTTTCTTCTTGGTGAAGGATGCATCTGATCCTAAGCTTTATTTAAAAGACTAAAACTGGAAGTAAGGAAATGTACTCTATGAGATAACATAAATCAAAGTGTCTGCGTGTGATACAGCCTAGCAAGAGATAAGGAAAAAATATGTCAGTCAATAGACTGGAATGAAATGGTTCCATGGTTTTTCAAAAGCAACTACATAGAAGTCACACTGTGAAAATTCCCTCAGATATTTGAACCAGATGCAAATGTTGTCTGTTCCAACTAAGCACACATTTCAAAGAAATCTTACTGAGCAATCATTGTCAACAAGATGCCTTTGGAGATGTTGAGGAGGTGCTAAAGTGAATTTCCTATTCAATCAGATACTGTGGAAAAATACACTGTTAATAGAATGAGACTGGTATTGAAGCATGAATTTATTGTCCTAATATAGAAATACAATGACAGTGAGAAAATACCTTCGGTTCACTTTGTAACAAGAAATAAGGTATAATTTACTGCGCAGTATAAAGAGTAATAAAATACGTAATATATTTGTCTTTTATGTTCTTCTCTTTTTTGCTGCTTTCTACTTTTGCTTTTTATCTGTTTTTCCAGATACATCCCAGCATTTTATAGGTAAACTGTAATTCTGTGCATCAATTCTCCCTATTAGATGACTAGTTTATCCAGTCTTAGAGTTCACCTCTTTCTAATTTTAGAAATTTTAATGCCAGAGATATGAATGTATATACATATATTTTAATTACTGATAGCGCAGAAAGAAAAACTCTAGATATTCAGTTTTTATCTTCTAATCATGTGAGTAAACTTCCCCACACACACACTTTATGGTTTATTTATGGATAGATCTATGCATTAGACTTATAGATATATCTTTCAGTAAGCTATTTCTGACAGAACACTGAAATAATGGCATTTAGCAAAAATCTGCACACAGATTTTGTCCAGTCTATTTGGGGTTTGCTACAATTGCATGGAATTCAAATGAGCTATTTGACTGGGATCCAGCGGTTTCTATTGGCATCTTTCTGCATTTTTTTTATCTTGGACTTTTTGAAATGAGAAGAATCAGTTTCATGGAGACATTCTAAGCTTAATGATGTTGGTTACTCCTACAGCATAAGTACCAAAATGTTACAGCATACTCTAATAATCACTCACTCACCAGTAATCGTCTGCACCACCCATTCCTTTAGTTCTGTGTTTTCAAAACAGAAGGCATGGAGCAGATCTAAAGAACATCCATCTAAGACCTCGTACACACATATGCTTGTTTCTGCAATATCATGTATTTTTCTCATAAATTGGTCATTTGGCTTTCCAAAACTCAACTTTATTTCTGCTTTGGGGGCTAGTTATTCCCCACTATACACTGTAGAATTTTTACTCCACCAGTGGAAGATGTGTAATCACTGGCACTTTCCAGCAAGGTAAGAGTTATAACCCTTAAAGTTATAGCTAAAGTTATTTCCTTTTACATTTGTGTTACTATGGGCTGTACAGACACAGTCACAGTTCAATGGTAACCTTCTTTTGCATATGCTTATCAGTAATTATATTTTTCCACTAAAATAAACTAATTGTAGTAGTAAGAAACAATTAAAATAAAAGATTACCATGACACATCTGGTTTATTACGTAAACAAGCAAAACAAAAAAACAAGGCAATATTTACTGAAAGTTGCAAACAACAATTACACCATCTTCCAATTCAGCAAAATCTAAAATTTTAAAAAACCCTTCTTCTTTAAATACTTTCCCTTTCTTTGTTTTGAGGACTGTAAAGAATCCATGACGTTGATGCAATCTGCTGTGGATGAAAGATCAAATATTTTTGCACCTTGCAGATGGTGTTTTGCTACTTTCATAGGCAGGGCACTAAGCAAATTCTGTTTGCATTTTCAAATGGACAACTGTTGCCAGATGTTAAATTGATCTCTACTTTTAAAATATTTCTTTGTGAAAACAGAAAATGGAAAGATCTGATAACACCAACTCTGGTATCTCAAAAACAGAAACACTGCTTTAAATAGGTTAATACAGGTACTGCAAAACAAGATAATATTTTAAATCACGATAGATAAAAGACTCAAAATATTTCTTTTCTATGTTGTAGTAGAACAATATTTGCTCTAAGAAACTTAAGGTCTGAATTTTATTTCTGCCTAACAAAACTTGGACCACAGAATTGAGGTCAGACCACTTAAAGTATATGGAGTACAAGGACTAGAAGACTTGTATTTTCTATTCCTTCTTCTCTAAAACTTGAGTTGAGACATCAGTGATTTCTTATATTTTTTTTTTCGATCTTTTTCACATTTACAACCCTAATAAGTAAACTTCCCACGCAAAATACACTGACTATGTTGCAGAAATGCCTGTTGATCTGTCATTCACCTGCAAATACATCTCCAGGTTCAATCTGTCACCTGACAAAATATGAAGTATAGGAATATATGCAAGAGTATATATATGTATATACAACTCAGTATATTTAATCTAAGCAATCCAACCTCTTTTTACTTAGGAAAATAAACATCTCAGTTCCATTTTATAGTCATTTAGAGATAAAATAACTTGGAAAAAAATTACTGTTCCCTGCTAAAAGAAAATAGTGGAATGAGGGAATCTGTAGATTTGGTGCAATCATGCCCTTTCAAATTTTTTGAAGTAACCAATTAAACAGCATCATCAGCTGGTCATATGTCTGGCTGGAAAGGCACAGTATATGAACTTCATAAGTTTCAATTATGGGCTGGAAATAAACAGAGGATTTGTTAGAAAAAAAGATTTTATAATGGTCAGAAAATGAAAGGTCTTGGCAGTAATGCTGACAAAATTAATTAAGCATAATACTATATATTAAGAGAAATTAATATATGTTTCTCCTTTGTTCCTACTGTTTTAGTTAATATTGCTGTCAAATCTTTCCTACTTGTCTCATACTTTCAAAATATACTGGGTTTACCACAATTCAGTACAGATCAAGTGGAGATGGAAGACCCCAGTAGGCAGCTGCACAGAACAGTGTGATAGCTGCTAATGTGAATACCTACATTTCCAGCTGTGCATGGAAATGACAAAAATGTTGCATTTAGAGATGTAGTTTAATTTGAAAAATCACTGTTCATTCTCAATATTCACTTCAAACAAATTACTTTAATGTAGAAAGACCATGAAATGAAATAAACAAAAATCCAAGCAAATCACAAGCACAAGAAATTAAATGGATGAGTGAACAAACAAGACAACCAAATACTGAGAAAAACAGCTTATGGTTTTGCATATTTTCACATTTAAGTTTCAGCTTTCATTGAATTATACTGTTGTTAAATAAGAAACTGAATTTTTGCTTAGTCAGTGTAATTTCCTTCTCTTTAATGAATGAATGTACCTTCAGACCCTTCTATTAGGTAATTAGCTAAATTACTCATTAATAATTAATGATTCAGACTGCCCTGTTCTCTTTGCATTAAACAAATATATTTAGGATTCTTTACAGGGTAGTGCACATTGTGAAAAATAACAAGCTAGACAATTTTCTAGAGATAATAAAGCAATAAAGAGGTTTAATTCTTAGATATGAGACCTTTAGTTAAACAATACTAAAAAGAAAAATTGCAAATAATGACAATTAGAGTTTACTAAAGTGCCTTCTGTAATAGCCCAGATTCAAACTAACATATATTTTTTGCGTACTAACATCCAGTGGCATAATTTAAAGACTATTTGCACAACAGAACTGATCATATTTTTTAAAGATACATATTTTTGCTGGTCTAATGTACTCTTGCATCACCTTTTATCATCACAACAGCATCCCAGGGTCATCCAAAAATAGTCTGCTCTTTTAAAAACTTTTTATCTTTGTTGATATTGCAAGTCTTATATGGTTACCTAAACCAAGGCTTTTAAATGTTTTAGTACTTTTCAAAGTACTAAAAAATCAATAGCAGGTTGAAAGGTCCCCAAATGCCTTTCGATTGTACATTAGGTAGTGCAGCAGACTTTCAATGTTGAGCCTGTCCTAATATCTGTTAAAGGACCTTCCAAAACACTTTTTTGTTAGTTTCTCATATAAATAGTGACACTTAGTAAGTATGCTCAGCTGTTCTATAGTGACTATTTAGTAATACAAATTTACAATAAAACTCAGAAGAACTTTCTGAATTTAATAAACAGTAGGCTGTATGCACCTTGGATATTTACTGCTGTAGCCTACCGTATGACGGATGTCTTTGATGAACTAAGTCTGGTATCATTTTAGAATTGCAAACCTATTTCACAAGGAAAAAGAAAAAAGGTTGGCATACAAAGCATGGAAGTATTTATGTGAAAATACATAGGAACTCAATGACTTGTAAAAATAGAATTTATATATGACCATTTTTCACAATGGAATAACATAGGCAAAATGTAATCTTGCTAATTTATAATTATTCTAATTTATAATTAGATTCTGTGTTAGGATAACATCTCTTACAGTCCCAGCCATCACCACAAACTGGACACCACTTTTAGGACAGAAACTTAGGGATTTGTGAGACCTGAAATCTTATTCTCTGCCTCTATGACCTCCTCACATTCAGCTAAATGTGAACACTACTAAGCAATGCTCTTCCAAACCCTTCAATGACTCCTGATATTTTCCCAGTCATTGTTTGCAATGTCACTCTGCTCACCCCAGGCAATGCTTTCAGCCATGATTGTTGCCTGATCCTTTCTGTGAAGTGCCACCTCAGTGACTCTCCCTGTGTGGCTCTCCTTGTCCATTTACCCAGGCTACACTCTCAGCTGGGTTTCATCTCAAAAACTGCAGCACCCAATCTTCTGGTGCTGACAAACCAAATGAATGCTCTGCTGTCTTTTCAGACTGCTCCAGTACCCACCATTTTCTAGTCAGCTTGCAAATGTACTTATTCTTTCCTATCCATTCACCAACCTGAGTGTTTTTTATACTCAACATACATTATTATCTTTACTCTGAAAGGACAGACCCTTCAGGATGCTTTGTAATGACAACCAACACCTTTTAATTCAGTACAAAATTCTTTCAAAATTTTCTTAACATGTATGCCCTACCACTTACCAATTTACTTTGAAGAAGGGTATGAAGTAGGTGACTCCATAATGCTCCCTTCAACCTAGATGCTTTATGATTCTAAGTATTCTGACAAACATTTCTGTGCCTTCTTTCCTATTGCTGTATCCAACCAGTTATTCTCCTTCTAATTATACTTAAACATTTCATTTTGTAACACGTACAAAAACTGAGTCTGCATTGTGTAATTATTTACATAGCTAACCTCTACTGATTGATCCCATGTCCTGTAGATTCTATATTTTCACAAACTAACATTCAAAAAAGGCTTCATTACAAACCCCATGAAGCTCTGCTTCCACACTGTTAGGCATAAAAAGCTCCAGTCAATAGCAAGGACTCCTGAACACTATGACAACATAAATAATAAACAAAAATCAACTTCCAGATTTAGGATGCTCACAATCTTGAAAAATCATAATTTTCTCTTGATTTTTTTCTGCTCTCCTAACACTATTATTATATTATACACTACTTGTATTTTGATGAATAGATGAATTTTTTTAACTAACCCTTTTCACGTAATATTTATATCTCAGCAGCAACATGAGTTTTTATATTTTAATACTTCTGTTGAAGCAGTAGTTACCAAAGTTTTCCTATTATAAACCACAATGCAGAAGAAAAAGTGTCATACTACATGAAAAATCAGGTTTCATGACTGAATGCAGTTTCCAACATTATACAGGACCTCAAATAAGTCCACAACCTATTAATCCCCTGATGCATACATGACCATTTAAAAACATGCCAGATATCTTTAGTGACTGAGTTTGTGACTCACGATTCTATAGTATGTTTTAAGACTGAATGTTCTCATGAGACTTTTTTTTTCCCAGGACTTATTTATCTATATACATGTTAAAAAAAATTTAAACACAGTTTTCTTCAGAGTTAAGGTAATCTTTTGACATATGCTTCTAAGAGACTGGCAATATTTGTCATTTTGTCCCAAAGGGCAGACTCTAGTTTCTAACAACTGTAAAGTTAGACTTGCAAGAGAAGAAAAGAAACACATAGCTTTGGTTTTCTTTTGGGAGCAAAAACTTTGGAAGTCTATGCTAAAATTGGAAACAATTTTAATTTTTCATTTTACCATTAATATGGTCCTGAGGCTTGACCTAACTAATCTGAAATATAGTCTCTTTATGTCATAGACAATAGATTTTTAATAAAAACTTCTAAAGAGTAAATTGTTGACATTGCCCACTTCTGCCAGAGTCCTGAATCAATTGTGAACAAATAGAATGTGCTTCTTCAAAGATAATACCATCACAAAAGATTTCTAGGATGAGTATTGAAAGTTAGAAACAAAAATCACCTCCTTTACATTATTGAAGGATACCAGCCAATGAGTCCAGCCTGTTTTTCACAGAAAAGCTGAATTCTATTATGTTTGGTCAGTGAAAGCCTTGATGTGCTCTGTTATATCTGCAACACTAATTTCAGTTTTCCCTACTCAAGTATGTTTTGTAACCAATGGGATGGATTCTTTAAAGCATCCCTGTAGTTTACTAACCAACCCAAGGCACTTTGCACTTCTAAATTACTTATGCACTTTCCCACTTAAAGTATTTAGCAAAATTATATTAATTAGCTTTTTGCTTAAAAAAAATCTATTTTCTTTCTCTTAAGCAAAGTTTCTTTATTCATACTATGGTTTTCAGTCCTTTAACTAATTTTCTCTAAAGGTAAAACATTTTTCATTTTAAATTATTGGAGTGGAAAATTGCACAGGTTTAAAAATTTATGAAAAAATATGTAACAGCCTACGGTCTCATAAAATATGTATCGTACAGCAGCATATTTATTCTACCTACTTGTTAAATTTGCTTAAAGTGCCCACTGTGATTTATTTGGCAGAACATAGTTCTCTTTCCATAAAAGTCTTTTCTGTGTCTCACAGTGTTATCTATTGTTTGAACTGTGCCGGAAAAAAAGAAAGCATAGCATTTCTAATTATGTTTTTCCTGTCCTTATTAACAGGGGTTGGTTGATAATAGAAATATAAAACAGTATTTTTATAAAACCATTGAGGGAAATTTAAATTTTAAGAACATTTATTAAACAATAAATATAAATAAATACAATAATAATTATAAATATAGTTTTTTGCATTTAAGTGACATTTTCCCATCAAGACATGGGAATCTGGAGTGAGAATACTAATTTTGTTTAACCATGATATTCTTTCAGATCATCTTCATTCAGTAACAAGTTTAAATAATAGAATATTTTAGAATAGCTCCTGACAAATTATTTGCTGGTAATGTGTCTGCCTAATAGTGGAAAATTTTGCAATATCAGCGATATACCTTAAAGAGATCTCTTTAGCCATGTTTTTTTCAAGAATAAATAAATTTTGCTTCTTTCTGTACTAGGTTGTAGCCTAAGTAGAAGGTAAAATAATAAAGACAAAAAAATTTAAAAAAAAGATAAATCTATTATTTTAAGATTAAGATGTCCATGAAGATTTTAGAACAGTTTTGAAGTCTCAAAAAAAGTTAAACTTAAAAATAGTTTTAGTTCATAGCTGTTTCTGAAATTTTTCCATATTTAAAACTATTGAATTTGCCAATAGATTTTGAAATGTCACTCCCTATGTCATAGGATGTTGGAACTCTCTTTTTCACCATTTGATAAAATAAAAAAATTGGGTTTTTATCAAATAAATCTTCAGCAGAACTTCTTATCATATCAATTTTCATTATTTTTTATATATTTATATCAAGAGAAATACACATGCAGCGGTGTTCGTCGGGCTGGGCCACAAACCCTTTGATTCAGGATTCAATACTCTTGTTAAGTGCAAGCTTAACTTAGTAAACAACAGTCGTTATAGATTAAGGAGTTGTAGTTTGTACAGCAGGAATGCTAATTGATATGGATAGGAATATACAACTTAAAATAAAAATATTGTACGCTTTGAATAGTGACCATATGCAGCTCATTAATGGTTCAGATTTTTCTACTTTAATTAAAAAAGGTATTCCAAAGTTAATAAAATCTGTGTGTAGTTATATCACCAGAGACATTAAATTCTTGTTAAGTAACTACTCAAATTCATATCTTCCAGAACATATTGGTCCACCTGGATATCTGACTCCATCCATGCACCAGGATTTTTCTCCTCAGACTAAATCTTTTAAGCTGCCCCACTCATCCAGATGTTTCAACTACCTTATAAAGCATTGCTGGTTCCTGCCCATTAACTTGATTTCTGGAGATTAAGGTTGTTTTTTTGCTGTGTCTTCTCCCTGGCAATCCCCCAAAGCTTTCTCCAAGTTTGCCTAAAGCTTCAAGTGTTTTTAGACTTAAAGGATAGTCTATGGGTCCCTGGGGCTGTGGGGTCCTTATGAGGACCTTTTTTAAAATAAGCTTTCAAATGTTTTGGTTTCTTCCCTCAGCACCGAGGACAGCAGGACACAGTGCTTGGTACTCTAAAAGAAATACCTCTGTCTGTGCATCCAGTGGGATAAGATTAGCTCCAGCACTCAGCAAAAAATGCTGAGTTTTATGCTTTCACACAATCCAAGGTTGTAGCCAATCCAGCTTTGAAAAACAGAGCAATAGTGTTTTTGGTTTTTTTTAAATACCAATAATATTATTTCATTACATTTAATGATTAAATTGCTCCATCTGATCAAACAGATTGCTTTGATTATGTTGACTTCATCTGTAGAGACTCTAAAATGTTAGAAAATAAAGGTATATTAGTGTTTTAGAATTTACTCACTCTTCATAGATGTTATTATGTTGTCAAATGCATTAGATGTAGATAGATGTATGAATTATTAGAGATTTTCTTCCGCTTATAAAAATATCATCTGGTTATTTTCTTTCTTTCATTTTTAATTTTTTTTTGCCCAGATTAGGAGTAATTTTCACACTGTTTGGAACAGGTGTGATAAACAAAAATAAAGCATCATACTGGTTTTAGATACTGTACTGTGAGGTAAAAATTGCTTTGCATTGCTGTGAATCATGACCCTTGTGCCAGGTATACTTAAGCCACCTATTCTCATTCAGTGCTACTCCAAGGCAGTGTGTTACACCATTGTATTCTCCCACTTCAGCATGTGAGGGCATTTAGATTGCTTTGGGGGTCTGTGGAAAATACAAATTATTCTTCAAGATGTCCTTTAGAAATTTTAATTTTCTTTGGCTAGGACAATCATCCTAATTGCATTTAAACTCAGAGAAATGTGCAACCTTCATTTCTTGTCCCCATAAAACTAAATTAAGGAGTCTACTGAAGCACATCACTATCCCATTCCTTCCCACCCTGAACCCAAGCAGGAGGGAGAACAGGATACAGTGGCCTGTATGCAGATCACATCCCAAAGCACAATCAGGGCATGGTTGCAACGTCTTCCAAGTTTCTCCACTCTAGCCATATTCACAAAAGGCAATTTTAGTGGGGTTTTCCCCTTTTCACCAAAACTTTGTTTGAGGATCTATCTTATTCATCTAACCCTTACTTTTCATATGATAATCCCACCTTCTTACCCTTGTGAGACACATCTCAGTACACCAATAAGACTTTCACTACAGTTCACAGCACAAAGATCCACTGGAATCCATTATGAGGTGAACAGTGTTTAGATCTTAACAGTAATGTTTCTATTTCAATTAAATCAGATGTCTCATTAGAATATAAGATTAAATCAAAATGTAATGCATAAAAGACATATCTCAAATAGGAAAGTTAAGAAAATGTTGATGATCAATATGAACACACAAAGAAGTTCATACTGTTGTCAATTACTTCTTGAATTTAGACCTTTAAAGTACAGAGAGTTTAGAAAGGAACAGCACTGAAGCAATAAAGAAGATCTCTACATTCATCAGAGCTAAGAAATAATTGAGGTTTCTGAGACTGAGGCATACAAAAGGAACATACCTATTCTTAACTTGTCTGTCTGTAATAAACAAAAATTGAAAAACTGAAATAAATCAAATTATATCTACTTTTAAATGTCAGCTACTCTTTAAGTCTGGTTAAGCTTCAGTAGATTTGAAGGAAGAAATCATAACTAATTGATCCTAATGAAGAGCATTCCAGTTGGGTAGAACGGAATTTTATGCTGAAAGTCTTAAATGTCCAAAAATGTTATAATATTCTGAATGTCTAGCCAACAATTAAAATCAAAGGGCAATGTTAATGAAACTGGGTAAGCACAGTCCCAAAGAAAAGACAATATTTTTTAACATATTCCGGAAATGATTAAAATAAAAAGACATTCTCCCTGTTTTTTTCTATTTAGAAGTATAAAGGTGGCTACTCTTTGTTCTCAATCACCTTAGAAATGAATGAGAAAAAATAATGAGTGACTATACACAAAACTTAGTCCCTCTGAAAAAAGGTAGACCAAAAGATTACTGCTGCCAAGAAACCATATTCTTCTTTTCCTAAAGAAGCACTTCCTTGTTGTTATCTGTCAGAACTTAGAGAATGCAGCCAAAATGTCTCAAAACTGTCCCCTAAGATGAGATACCACAACAAGCACAGATGGCTAACAGGAAGGTGTTGATTTCTGTCCTACAGGAGGTGAAAGGTTTGGAATTAGCGCACCAGAAAAGACTCCACTGTGCAGACTGTGGGGAAAGTACAGATGCAACAACAGGAAAATGCCAAGTTGGGCAAGGAACAGCTGGAAAATCTTTCAGATGAAAATTCTAACCATGGCAAACTGCAGGAAAGGAAGCAGCTACACGGGCACATGCCATCTCAGTTGTTGGAATGGCACATACACCTCTGGATACCAAGGAATTATTACCTAAGCGGAACCTTGGGAAGAACACTCAAGGACCCCCAACACAGAGAAGACCAGAAGCAGAAGAGCCAGTGGGATGCCACAGGAACCCATGTGGTATGACTACTTTCCTATTTAATCTGTCTCTCTTTCTTTCTCTTTTTCTTCCCCCTCACCTCACATTTACTGTTTAATAAAATCTGTACTATTGTCTCTGGCATGTGGTCTCATTTGAACCTTAGCTCAGATGGAGACATCTATTAAGAATTGGCCCCTACCATTATTTCAGAAGTAGGATCCTAACATTATTCTGGTGGAACATAACATTATCTCTTCTACCTATTTAAAGACAAACAAACAAAAATTCTACAATCCTGAAAATTTCTTCAGAACATCTTCTAGCATAAGTACAGAATTTGCCTGTATCTCCCAAAGCATGATGTTTGGGCTCAAAACAAAGCACAGGAGTTGAACAATAGGAGGGGAAAAAATCATGGATATCCAGCAGGGTTTGAAAAGTTATTCTATTGGCACATATTTCCTCTGCTCCCTCTCAGCGATTCCTGTATCAATGTTTCTATGATCTCACCACAGGAGCCATCAGCCTACAGCTGAATGGCCTTTAAATCACTGTCTTTCATATCTGACTCTCAAGGTACCTTAGATTCAGCATGGTTGATTGTTTCAACTAGAAACAATTTTCCTTCTGTGAATAGCCAAGTTACATATGTCAGAAGCAGCTGCTATACCTAAAATGTAACATTAAAAACACAGAGTATCAAACTTCCTAAATTATCACTGCAATAAATAAGAATAATATAGCAATAAAAGTTCAAACCAGTATATCTTTAGAAAATGTTACCTTCATTATATGTTAGCTACAAACACACTTGGCTTGTCACGATTCTCTGCTTACTCCTGTTTATAGGTGATAACCTATCTTAAAAATGCAGTATACAGTTGTAGCAGGGTGCTCTGTCCTGTAATGCAAACAATTCGAACAAGGTTCTGATCTGTAGTCATTTCACCCCAGTCCCTTTTACATATTAGAGTACTTATGTTTGTACAGAATAAAAAATTTTAAAAAAACCCAAACAAAAAACAACAACAAAAAAAAATAAAACCAAAATACCTTCCATATTATTATATCTTTCAGAGAGTGGCTGAAAATTATTTAAATGACTGTAAAGTTTCATTAGTTAAGGTCAATCTGACATTGGCAAAAATAATTAACCCGGGAAACTCCACTGTGCAGCAATGAACAGACACCAGAAAAATATTTGGTAGTTTCTACCTTCTGCAGTAAAAAATATAAATTTGCCCACCTTCAGGTGCTTCAACAAGGGTTCACCAGCGGAGACCAGCTCTGGAGGTGATGAGGGCAGAGAGGCAGTGGGAAGGCAGAGGAGGAGAAAGAGAGGCTGGGGTGACCCTGGGCCTCCCTCCAACAGTACAGGCATACCCAGTACAGCCTGCTGGTCCTCAGCTGTGCCCCCACCAGAAGCATCCATGTTCCTCACCTGGTTGGACAGCATCTGGAGGATGTGGGTCTAGCTGAGTATAGCTGGAGGTTTTGGGGTGCTGCCACCCAAGGACAGTGGGATGGTAGCTGAAAGTTGAAGGACATTTTGAGGAGAGACAGGACCCCAAGGACTCTTAAGAGGGGTTGGTGAGGCATTGTGATATTTCTGGGGAAGACATCGCAGGGTACGGATGTACAGGTGGGGTAGAGGGCAGCACATTTGAAACAAAGGTTTCACAGTGGAGCTCGGCCAGTTGTTGCTACAGCTCTTGTGCCTTCTTGATGGCACTTTTTCTCCCTCTCTTGAACTTTCTCAATGCATAAATAATGCTACTCCTTTATCTATCTCCAGGCCTGATGTAATTCTCTTTCTGCCATATAACTACAGTCAATGGCACTTCCTAGAGGGCTTTTTCAGTTGCTCCATTTCCTTTCCCAGCCTGCTAGCTTTTGATTTGGCAGGTTTCTCACCTGTCAGAGACGTCCTCACTGACCTTTTCTTGCACTTGAAGTCATTGCTCACATGCTCTGCAACACTTGCACATTGACACTTTCTGATGTCTGATGGCTCCCAGGGCTCAGGTGGGAAAAGGATGAATCAGACCTAACGTTGTTACTCAGCTTCTTACAGTTCCTGACTATTCAAAGTTAAAGAACTCAAGTTTACAAAACTTGGGAAATTGACTCAAAACAGGACACAGTGCCAGAGGCAGCATTATGTATAACCAGAAAAGGTCTGTCACCACCTTGACATCAGAGTATGAAAGAGTTTTCAACAATTCTAAATTAGACATTATTCATGGGAAAGTCTTATTTTGCATTAGTGTGTAATACAATCCTAAAAGGAGGACTCTAAAATCTTTGCTTTTATTTACCCCCCAAACTTTTGCAAGCCTTGATGGCTTCTAGAGCTTCTGCAGCTCATCTTGTTCCTTGACCCAGAGCTCATTGCTTCTGCTGCTCCTGAAGAACACAGGTCCATCCTGCTCCCTCCTGCACCCCAGCACCACCAGGTCTACTTCATGGCCCAGTGGGAAGGGCCACTACACCACTTTATCTGACCTCACCACTCCCCAGGGAGCTGTGACAGGCTGGACTTGCCAGGTGTTGACAGATGCCACCTGCAAAAAGAGGAGCCAAGTTGCTAAGTGCAGCAGGGCACTGACCTGCAGGATTAAACCCCATCAGCAATTTCACCAGCCCAGCACCAGCCTGGACTCCTGGGTGTGTCTGTTGGGTCTCCACAGCCCCCTTCATGTGCCTTTCAAGGGGCAGGGCACCTCCCAATATGATTTTCTGTGTCACAGACTTCAGGATGCACCTTTTGGCTTCTACCCATACCCCACTGCTTTTTTCTACATGATGTTGCTCATCACTTAATGAAATATAAAGTTTTTTTCTCATTTAAGTTCCAGCATTGGGTTTCTGAATGAAAATACCAACTATGGGTTGAAGACCTTTCCTCTGCCTTCTCCCAATGACACATGGAAGAAGAGCAGTATCTCTAGATGTCTACTGCTTATTTTCAGTTCTCTCCACATTTTTAATACTTAAAAGGATTATTACATGGATTAACGTATGTGATACATAATGTATTAAAAACCTTTTCTTCCCAGTGAACTGCAACTGAATATAAAGCAGAAAGGTTTTAGAAACATATTAAATTGGTGTAGCTTAATTTTTCATACCCAAGAGCTTTATACTATATATCCTTCTACCTTGCATTAGCATCAATATGACCAGAGAGGATACCAAAATTAAGGCCTATGAAACATGATTTTAAGTGGAAGGTGCTGGCAGCAAGAACAGCCTCTAACAAATTAAAGAAAATATGGTTTTAGAGCAGGTGAGAAAGTCTTGAATTGTAAGATGCTTATAGAATAGATTAGTCTGTAGATGTTGCATCATATGCTTGGCCACACAAAGAAATTACCTTTAAAATTGACAAACAGTCCACACAGTATAGATTGAAGAGTTATGTGTGTGAAAATGTGACAGATTTATGGTCAAGTATGACTAGGAAGTAGGATTGCTACTTTTATTTCTCCTCTTTTGGAAAGAATTCCAGCAGGGTTTTTAAAAGTAGATATAATTCATCTCGTACATGGAATTCCCACAGGTTTCAATCAGTAACATATTTTTGGTTTTTTATTAAATTAAGTCCAACTGCCTTGTGTTTGTAATGACAAAATAGTTGTAAAATCAATTTAGTGAGATGCCTTTCTCTTCCTTACCATAGGAAGACAGAAAAACATAAGACATATCAGTAAAAATGGGGAAAATTTTTTTCAATAAGAAGGAGGAAACCTTCTTAGGTTTAGAGAGTCCTTTGGCAAAAGTCATTCACTGATAATAAACATTGCATGTTTGAAGAAGTGCCGAGACAAATGGATTAAGAGCAAATGTACTGTTCCACAACCATCAGAACTCAAAAAAACAAAACATTGTCTCCAATTTATTTTTTTTTTCTGTTATTAGCTGCAAGTGTTACAAAATGTCAAGATTCACACATTTCCTAAGATCCTTTGAAATATCACAGAGACAGGCTAGTTCTGCCTTTTAGGGGAAGTATGTACTGATGCATTTAATTTATTTTTTGTTCTGCAACTAAGAAAAGTTCACAGGTCTTTCCAGTTGCAAATGAGAACAACATATCTAAATGGTATGCATGTAGGGAGATTGAATCAAGCCTAATGACCACAGAGGAGTGGCATAGATAAAAGCTGAAAATAATTAGTTCATATCTAGATAGTAACAAGTTTAAAAGTACTTTTCAAGTGTCTAATCATTCTAATTAGTTGCATTTATGAATTCTAAATCATCTTTATTCAAAACCACTTCCAAAAGAATACATGTCACCCTTCAGTATTAATTACTTTATACTACATAGTGTGTTTCTCAAAACAAGGGTCATTACACAGGTAATAGCTAAATTAAAAAAAAAAAAGTAAGTAAAATTTTTCTCTGTTTGAAAATAGTTTCTTCTACATGCGTTAAAATTTGAAAAAACCCACAAAAACAACCCACATAACTGATTCTTAAAGTTTATTTTTAAAAGAATATTTTAGTGTGACGGATGCTCATCAACACTCATTTTGGAGATGTCATTTGAATCAGATGGCTATTTCTTTTAGTGAAGTGGAAAGAGGAACTGAGTTTCACAAGGTCTCAGTTATCATAAGAACATAAAAAACCCATAGATTTTGACACATGTTCTAATGATCACTCATTCTTGACTTCTATTAAACATAAATTTCTAAGAAAGCACTCCTAAGCTATAGATGAAATTGATTAACTGACATTCACCCATTGGCTCAGCTACATCCCCTCAAGCCCAATAACTTCTTTTCTCCCATCTGCATTGCTACAATATGACTACATAGAAATGGATGATTAAATGATCATGTGTAAAATGAACCCAAAAGGAAGAATTTGTAGCACACACACAAAAAAAGATGCATGTTCATCCTTAGGGTAAGACCTTTTTCAGTCTAAATTTGTCTGAATATGGACTACATGTTGAAAGATCAAATAAGGTTATTTAAAAGCCTCTGAAAATTAAATCTGAGCAAGAATGAGATTGTAAATACAGCACAATAACTAAATCTCAGCTCAGGTGGTTCAGAACATAATGTTTTCAGCCATAAGAATGTCTTTATCTCAGCCTGCATACTAGAAACATGATGCTGTCCTACATGCAAAAGATGCATGTGTCTTCAGTACACTCACTGGCCTTAAATGTCTTCCTACATTAAATTCAGATCAAACCTGTGAACCTGTCTCTAGCTATACCTTAAATTTATACTCTCAAACCCTCCTATCTCCTGCACTTTTGTTTTTCCCTCTCCTTATAAATGTTTTAAACATATATTTGTGTGTACATATATTGCATATATTTGTATGTGTATTCGTCCTTTTGTGTGTACATACTTGTGCTCTCAAACATGTCATGCTCTATTTCAAACTTTGAGAGTAGTTTAAGATTTATAAGAATAATAAATAAGGCATAAGTCACTGGTATAAACTTCTAAGTATATACTTGAAAGCATTAGGAGGGCTGTATTTTCTGATTAAATACGGAGATATGGGAAAATACTTAAAATCTGAGATATTCATTCAATGTAACTTTTAGTGACTTTCTATTCAGCTACTCTCTCATTTTCAGTCACGGACTCATTACAATTTTCATGTGAAATCAAAATGAGGCCTATGTACATATCTCCAGGCAGTCCTAATCAGGGTTTGGTCTTCACCTCTGCAGCAGGAATACAGAAAATCATAACTCTCAGACTTAAGTGGATCTCTTGTGGCCTATATATACTAAGGATTTATTCACACGGTGAAGTAAGAGCATTCAATTATTCTCTCTTCTTCTTCCAGCAGAGAGAGCTGGAAATTCTAAAGATCACAGTTTGAATCAGAGGGAACACTAAGATCTCTTTGACTTCCTGTGAAAGGGGTCAGAAAAAAAATCTGAGATTACAAAATATTTCACAGAATGAAAATGCCCAATCTCTACCATCTAGGTTTGAACTTTAAAGTTTTCTTTTGGAGATAGATGAGTAGGAAAAGTTCCTTAAGAAATGAAAGCTGCAATTTTAAATACTTTACTGCAAGATACAATCAAATTACCACATTGAGTTTTATTTTAGCAATGTGCATTTCAAGAATGAAATAGCTGGGGTAACAGGCACCTTTCAGATTTCAGCATTACATACAGTAGGAATAGAATTAAAATTTCTCTTTATTCTAAAAAAGAAGGGAAAAAGAATACTTTATAAAAAGCAAAAAATTCCAAAATCTTACAGAAGTTTTTGATATTTTTATCTTAAAAATATCCACAAATATAGAAACAGAATTTTTCCAAAGAAAAATAATTTTGATTGAAAGTTAAATAAAAATTCCAGTACTTCTGATAGTCAGAGAAATACTACTCAGTATAAAAAAAAAGTACTTCTGCTGTAGCACAATAAAAGATGATTATGAAAGGGGAAATGTATGCAAGCCATAAGCAAAAACTTCCTGATGCTTATATACATTATTCATAGTACTGATAGGAGTATTCAAACTAGCCTTGCTTTTTGTATGATTCAGGGTTGCAACTTTCCATCAGTTATCTCATTATTGATCAAAAAACCTGTTGTTTGGCTGAAATGCATCTTTGGAAAAAGAGTAATCTACCCTTGTTAACAAAAGACAGAAAATTAATTTCCTTTTGCTCTTTCTCCAGTGACTAATCTCCTCACTGTTAAAATTTATGTTCAATTTGTACCTCAGATTTAGGACTCTGTAGTTTACAGAATTTTTCCCCAATAGCAAGTCACATATCAAATTTATTCTAACAAAATAATCAGATGTAAGTCTTTAACAGCAAAATTTCATCACTTTTTAAGAAATACTAATAAATTAGTATTGGAAAGTCAAAAATCATCAACCATGAGAAGATATTTTCAAATGTCAAAGCCATTGTTTAATCTCCTTTGAAATGCAGAAGACAGAAGAAAGGGCAATAAACCAGTTTCACTGGAAAATTCCATTTTTACACAAAAGATCACTAATCCTCTACCAGTTCACAATGACCTTTACAAAATTAGATCTCTACAGAGTGCTACAGGGTAAAGTAACTTGGAGAGCCCCTGGATGGGGACACTTCTTTTGCCCTTTCTGCTACACTGTTCCTGTACTGCCTGACAAAGCTTCCATACCAATTTCTGTTTAAAAACATCCAAGAGGAAGCCTCAAAAGAGAGCAGCTGCATGCATTGCACTGACTTCTTTTCCACACCTTATTTCATCAACTTTCATATCATGAGAGCCGCAGATGTCATCTATCTGTGCTTCTGCAAGGCCTATGACAAGGTCCTCTAAAATCCTTCTATCTAGATTGGAGAGTTATAGATTTCATAGTTGGACTGCACAGTGGATAAGGAATTGGTTGGATGTTCACATCCATAGGGCAGCGGTCAGCAGCTCAGTATTCAGATGGTGTCCTTCAGGGATCCCTATTTCAACCAGGACAATTGAATATATTCACCAATTGAGTGAAGCCTCAACAAATTTGCAGATGAAACCAAGGTGAGTGGTGCTGTTGGTAGACCTGAAGGATGGGATGCCATCCAGAGGGGCCTGGTTAAGCTCAAGAATCTCATGACGTTCAACAAAGCCAAGTGCAAGGTGCTGCACCTGAGCCAGGGCAACCCCTGGTATTGTCACAGGTGGAGGGATGGACAGATCAAGAGCAGCCCTGTTGAGAAGGACTTGGGGGTTCTGGTAGGTGAAAAACTGGACATGAACTGGCACTGTGCTCTCGTAGCCCATTGGACAGCCATCTCCTAGGCTGCATGCAAAGCAGCATGGCCAGCAAGTCAAGGGAGGTGATTCTGCCCCTCTGCTCCGCTCTGGCATGACCCCACCCTGGAATATGCATCTAGTTCTGGGGCCTCTAATATAATAAGGAAGTATGGACTGCCTGGAGCAGGTCCAGAGAAGAGCCATGAACATGACTGGAACACCTCTCCTACGAGGAAAGGCTGGGGTTATTCATCCTGGAGAAGAGAAGACTCTGAGGAGACCTTATTATGACATTAAGTACTATATAGTAATATATAATTACTATAACATAACAAAGTACCTTTATTTCAGTACTTAAAAGCAGCTCACAAGAGAGATGGGAACAAACATTTTAGCAGGGTCAGTAGAGATAGGATATGGGTTAATGATTTTAAAATGAAGGAAGCTTGATTTAGATTGCATGTTAACAAAACATTTTTTACATTAAGGGTTGTGAACACTGGAACATGTTGCACAAACCCTGGAAACATTCAAGGTCAAGGTTAGACAAAGCTCTGAGCAATTTGATAGTTGAAGATGTCCCTACTCATTGCAGGGAAGCTGGACTAGATGAACTTGAAAGGTCCCTTCCAGCTCAAACTATTCCATGATTCAGTGCTTCCAAATCTTGAAAATGTACCACTTTAAGTTATGCTGTAGTTTAACATCCTCAGGTGTGCCATGTTTGCTTTTCAAACCCTTGATCATTCCACTGGTCTTGAAAATTTATTCATTTTTATCACCATCATATTTCCACTTTTTTGTTTATGTCCCATTTTAATTTCCAAAACTCATTTCTGAAAATGTACGTATTCTTGAACAAGACACCTTAAACTGCAAATTAGGTAATTAGGTATATTTAGGTATCTACGTATCATGAATAATTCCAAAGAATTTTGCAGCAATTGCCTATGAAAATTGACTCCAGAATGCAATTTCATCTCAAAAACACTTGTTTCTGCTTCTCTGTTATGACACTGCTGTAAACAGATTACAAAGATAAAAATGGGGCTTTTATCTAAAGTAATTGCTTTAAGTTTTTTTCTTAATATTAATCTTTTATCATCAGCTACGATATTTATTAACTGCAAAGAAAATACCAGGATAATAAATTGAATCCATATAAGCATGTGCTTTTAAATAATCCCTTTTTAATTTTATGGCTACTTCTGTGTTTTGTAAACCACATTCAACAGAGAAGAAGGATTCATTTCTGACCTGACAATGATTCCTCAACACCTTCACAATCAAGAAAATATTTTAATACAGTAAAAAATTAGTGTTTGAATAGGCAGTGCAAGGAATTCTCTTTCCTACTTAGTTGCTTTATCTCGTGGATAAAAAAAAAAAAAAAAAATTAAAACATGAACCTAAGGAAAACATCTGTTTTCTTATTCCAGACACTACCTGCATTCATAGGCTTCTGTAATCTAGAAAACAAACTGCATGACAAATCAGTAATTAATATACTTAATACACATCTGTTAAAGACTTTATATTATTCTGAAGATTAATTTTGCCTAGTGTTACCACTTTATTTGTAAATTATCTGCAAGTGACTGTGGTTATAAATACAGGCTTAAGAGAAATAGGCAGAAAAGATCAGTGATTTTAGAGAACTCCTTCAAAATATTTCAACTACTGAAAAAAGCCACCAAAAATCCAACCAAAAGCCCCACAAAAACATAGAGAAAGATACGGCTTTCAAAACAAATTCAAAGGTTGCATTCAAAAACAACAAGCAGAGTAGTAGCCAAGAGGCTAAATAATCTAATGAGATTTCCTGTTTAGATCTGCTTTTTTATTTAAATTCACAAAAAACCAATCTATTATTTTGGTTTGTGCAACTTATATTTTATCCAGATGACATGACAATTTTAGAATTAAGGTTCAAGAAAACAATCAAGAAAACAGTCATTTACATCACTCCGGTTTTTTGTCCTTCCCTGCCTCACTATATAAAATACTCTGCCATGGATGTTCCATAATTCCTTTTCAGCTCTTGGAAGTAATAGTAGCATTCATTGATTAAAGCCACAGTCAAACATAATATTTAATCTGTGATCTAGATTAATTTTTTGCTAATTCACTAGCTCTATATAATGCAGTATGAAATCAAGTTACTTGGAGATCATCCTTGGAGAACCTAACGCATCACCAGTAAATTCTTTGCCAATGGAGAATCCATTAAGGAGCATGGAGATCAATGACTGAATTTATCATGGTATTTGGTATAATGAAATAAATGTAAATAACATTGGTAGGATGTTCATATTTTTTCAGCTGAATGATTTCTAAATTGCAATTTCACGTATCAATGGATATTACACCTAAGCAATTTTTTTTCAGAAAGTCAAATAAGTGGGAATAGTTCTGAAGAAGATTTGGTTTGGTTTTTTTCCCTCCAACTTGTCCTCTCTGTTTTCTTTCCTGTTTTTCTCATTGTTTTCTGAATATCCTTTAAATTAGTGCCAGGTTTTCCATCTCTGATTACCTGTTCTGCTGTTAGAATTGGACTGCTTATTTAGAATCAAAATATTAAGTAAGTGACCTTGATCCACATTCCTTAGCTACTAATGAAAGTTGTGATGAAAGTAGAGCCAGGGAGTTCTTGGGTTTATCATTATATTAATATATTATGCTATCATTATATTAATCTGCACCATATTAATATCACATTTTTCTTTAAATCCTTCATTCTGACTATGTTTTCTTGTGAATTGGAATCAGTGAATTGAGTTGTTGAGTTTTTATTCCCATTAGCTGCTAACACATATTAAAGACTTGGAGTTTAATGCTGACTCATCTGAAGTGTTTACATGCTCAAATGCAAGATTTTCAATGTGAACAGCACTTACAGGGAGTTTGCTCACTGCTCTTTGCTACTGAGATAACCAAATAGATGCAAGTCATTAGTGGAAACTTAAGGGAAAAAAATCATGGAATTACAGACTGGTTTGGTCTACTTCCAAACCCTATGCCACAGGCAGGGACACCTCTCCTAGACCAGATTGTTCAAAACCCAATCAAACCTGTCCTTGAACACTGCCGGGGTGGGGCATCCACAACTTCTGTGGACAAAAGTTCCAGTGACTCAAAACCTCTACAGCAAATAATTTCTTCCTAACATCTAAACCTAGACCCTCTTTGGCTGCCTTATAGGCCAGATTCTAGAAGGCTGCTACAAGGTCTCCTAATATAACACTAGATGGTGTGGGTGGTTTCTTTCCATATATTAGCGTTTCTCTAAGAAAAAGAATTTCAGGAAATCAGAAGCCAACCTTCCACATGCACAAACACACACATGCCCACAAATAACAGTGAAATAAAAAATACTCACGCAAACAGAAAAATCTACAAAGAAGAATATTGATTCAAGCATCAAAAAAATGGACTACCTTGAAAATAATGAGTCTGATTTTGAAACAACAAATACACTTGTTCAGTGTGCTTTGCACCAAGGAATACCAGGCTAAAACAATATAAAACAGATAAGTACGCATAGAGAGGGATGATGGGCAAACTCACCAAACATCCTTATAAGGTAGCACTTGCACTTTTAAAATATGTGTCTGAACAGCACAGTTTAAACCAGAATTTAAGCCATTGGAAATGTTAAATTGGAATTCTGACAATAAGTTTCAAATGTGGCCTGAACAGTTCAGTCCAGCAGATAAAAACTGTGCTAGCTTATGTGAAAACTATACTTTGATTGGGTTCTCACTCCTTTGTAAATAACGCTGACTCCCAGATACCCTTTGAAAATATATGGCCCCTTATATTTTGAGGAAAGGGCATATTAATTTTTTACCGTTTAATCTAAATAGCGATACATTCCTGGCTGCATCAAATTTAATGCCCATCAAAGAAAATTCATTTTTGAAAAGGCATGAATTACCATTCTAGTAGTACGTAGTATCTAGTGATAAAGCAAGAAGACATATTACTTGTAAGGAATGCACATAAAACTAAGAAATATGCATAGAAATTTGTGCTTTTCATTTATGAACCAGCCTTGATTTGCATTTTTAACATACTAAAGTCCCTCTAGAAGTCTAGAAGCTTTTTTTCATCTATTTTACTCACAGTGCTGCTTTCAAGCACTGCTGTACTGGAGATAATTTAAAATAGAAATTTATAATCATTAACTCTATTTTTTGCTTGACAGAGAACTTGCATGAATCTTGTGTTGAATAATTACAAAACTTTTAAGTTGACTCCAATGGAGTCTGTGCAATGACAGCTTTTAGCAAAGTATCAGCAGACTTCATTTGTTTCTGGCCCACAGAGACATTCATCTTAAGGCACTGCCTCAGGCTTTTGGATTTCTTAAGCCTACCTACTTCCTTGAGATTGTGCTGCTTTTTGCTTCTCACCAAACAAACCTGCCTTTACAACATTTCAGCGACCTAGAGCGGTCCTGTGGTCTAAATTCAGCAAATAACTTTTTAGAAAGATAATTTATGGAAGAAAACCCAAAAAACATTGTAGTATCTACACATCTATCTACAAACAAAAATAAAGTATGATCTGGATAGAGAAAAGACATTGGTGTACTCAATAAAGTCCTGGTCACAAGGATAGCTTATCACAAGCTTTTGCTGCTCTAACAATCATCAGTTATGTGCTCTTTACAAATCCTGTAAGTAGACTTTGTCTTACCAATTTTGTTTTAATTTGTGCAATTAAAGAGGTAAGATGCTATGCAAGCAGAGAGGATTCGTTCAACAAACACAAGGTTTCACGCAGGGGCCCTGCCAGTACACACAGAGTAACAGAGATCTGCAGTCACACACAACAATCTGCAGGTGAAGAGTAGTTTATTTTAAACCTACAGGCTTCTAGAAACTGTTACCACTTTAGACTCCGTGGCAATTCATTTTATACATCATCTGTGGGTTCTGCAGCATCACCTACTTACAGGTGTAATTGGTAAGCACAGTAGCAAGCACTGTGTCTGCTTTCAAGAACTGAGCAGCTGAAATTCATGCAATATTCATATATGGTTCCAAACTCATCTGTAAAATGGCACTCATTTTTTTCCCCTATTTCGAATGCTTACTATGTATTTGATATTTTCTAGTTGAAGCTTTTGAGGTGAAATCAAAGGTGATTTTTTTGTTTTCTTAAACATAGTTATAATAAATTACATTCTCACAAGTTATGTTTGGTAGGACCAAGGACCAAGAGATAAATGAATTTGCAGTAAAAATTCAAGAAGTTCCTCATACGCTACTTCTCAAATCATCCTTTTTTAATTTTATTTTAATTAATGCAGTCCTTTAATGATAGCAGTTTATCCTGAGTTTTTAGCTATGTCCCCTACTGCAGAATTTTTCCAAGAGTTTGTAATCCTTATTTTTTTCCTTGTTTGTGAGGAATTCCCCATCATAAACAGTGGAATCCATTGAAAAATTTTCTTTAAACACATTAGCAATATAATGCAAAGCTGTTTCACCCACAACAAATTGAATCCCTTGTTTCTTATACCACTTCAACCCTCTAGCACATCCCTAGATCTGCTTCTAGTCCTTAAGCTAAATTCTTAACAATACTAAAAATTGGAGCACAAAATTTGGCTTTAAGCAAGTGCTACTAAATATAAAGCTTACTGTTCTAATTTCAGAATATGTTCTTGCCTAGAGAACTTTAAAGATTCATTGAATTGATTTTTTTTTTCATTTTTCTTGTAGCTTAACACCTTAATGCTATTGCAATTAACCAGGATATTACATACACAGAATGACAATAGAGTTGGCATTTGGGACACTAACGAGGAGTATTAATTAACTCATCTTTTATGACAGTACAGAAGGCAAAAGCTCTAGTTCACCATATGCATTTATTGTGCTAGTCACAAAGCACAGAAAAACTATTCCCTATACTGTTAAAAAACCTCTTGCCTATACTATGCTTACAAAGGTAAGAATACCTCCACAGGTAAACTTCTTTTAATCCCAGACCATATTCAAGGGCTTGCTGGATGTGCCCCAGGAATAAACTTCCTGAGATAAAATCAGGAAAACAAAACTTTAAGTGTTTTAAAGTCTTTCACTCCTGCGTGGTACTGCCTCCCTTCACTGACCTGCTTCCATGACTAGCATAATAAAGGACTACACTAAAATACCTTGAGACAAGCCAAAATCATGTTTAGACATTCCGGGAAAAGCACAAGGTCAGTTCTCTATTTCATACCTTTTCCATCCTGTCACAAGAGCTCTAGATCATACTATCAATTATTGAAAATTTAGGCTGTCTCCACAGCCAGAATCACAACCTGTGTCACCCTTTTGATGGCAAACAGAAGATAAACTTGAAAACCTAGTGCAGCTATTTTCCCTTATCTCAGTTCACTGTCCTCTCTGCTGGACTCATCTCCAGAATTAGCCTCAAGAAAAGCGTGTCTTTGTTCTTTTTCATTATCATTGTATGCCAGGATTCAAGCAATCCAAGCATTAGCACCAGTTTTCTTGGCACCCATTGGAAGGGTATCGCAAATATTCCTGAAAAGGGTTTTGAAGAGTAGTTGACAGACATTTACATCCTTGCCCTGACAGTACACAGTGAGGGGTATGGACACAGGGACAGCCTAGAAAATACAGTTCTTCCTGGTAGAGCACAGATATTTAGAAAATGCTCACATCCAGCACATTCACCACACACTTGTTGAACAAACCACTGCATATGTGGCAAGACAGGTATTATTTTTTCTCAGAGAATCAATACATCAAAATACCTTTTCAGTGGCTGCTGAGACTAAACATAAGAAGAATCCATATCTAATAACCAGATTTATTTTCCACACTAAAACTGAGGCTCACTATTCCCATTCTTGCTTCTGCTCTACCAGAAGTCAGGGTGAGATCTGTCAGGACGGCAAAAACTTATTTGTGATTTCCCTCTTTATGTATATCTTATATTCTGTCTGACCTATGTCCACATTTACTTCACATCCTGTTTTGCTGTCAGGCTGGAGAGAAAGGATCACTCCTAATCATGCTGATGTAAATCTATAAAATGTCTGTCCTTTATGAGGATTAGTAAAGTACTTTTTTGAGGTGTCTTTAACATTTAGAATAATCAAAATACTCTACAGATGCTCTTTAAAGGCATTCAGAAGTGCTGAGTCTATGTAGACAAGTATTTAATTTAAAGATAAATATTCTGGCTAATGTAGGCAACATCTATGAGACTGACAGAATGAGTTCTGCTTCATTTTCCTGTTAGGCTAGATGATAATGAAAATCAGGCCTTTTCCATCATACCACAGGGGGGTGGAAGGTAGAACAGGGAAGAGGAAGACATAAGGAGGAACTGGAATTCTTGGACCAACATGTGAGAACTGAAAGGCAACGTCCTTGACCACATTTCCACAGATGGTCTGCAATATGGGCACACCTAAGAAGAACAGTCCCACAGTGTCTCCATAAAATATGAGACATTTGCATTGCAGTCCTCACAGGCATCACTGATATTTGATTTTCTTCTATTTTAAAAAACGCAATTTAAAAAAATTTGATGCTCTTGGAATCAAAATCAAATACATTGCTATAGGTATATTTCATGTATTCAGTTAGACTTTTAACAAAAGCATAACAAAAATCAATCAAACAAATCCCTTTTACATTGGAAACTGTATAAACCATATTAGATTACTGATTCACTGGTACATACCTAGTGTTTGAACTATAACTAGGTTCAACAGGCAAATACTACTTTAGGTTGTATAGATTTTATATTAATTTATGATTAACTAATATAACAGTTTTCTTTACATAAATAATTTGTGTAACAGTCCAGTTGATCTTGTTCTCATGGGAAGTCTGTTTACCCCTGAGAGATGCCTCCCACATAATTCCCTCACACTGCACCTTCCCCCAGTAAACATCTGTAAAGAGTTGCTACATTATTCTGGAAAATTAGTTCTTCTTAATGCAGCCTTCAGGTTATTCATAAAAACTTCTAAAATTTATTAGAGACAATACTTGTTTAGAAGATCCAAGGGCTCTCTGTACATGTATGCTAATTTTTAAAAGCTTTGGGATTTGTAGCAACAGCAATTTTTATTTTTTTTTTTTTTTAGCAAATGCATTAGCAAGAACACATCCGTGCATTAGTATAAATCCTTTCTGCCTTCTCTCACTTCTGTACAGAACAGAGGAATCAGGCAGGCAGGTGTAAGCAATTCAGGAGGCAGAGCTCTGAAGAATGGGCACGTTAGCTATTGAGAACCTACACCTCACTGGAGCCAAAAGTTCAGGCAATTGGAAAGACTTAATGAATACTCCCTCCTCCTTCTCTAATCTTCCACTCCATATTTTTGCTCCCCCAAACAAGGCTACAGCAGATACATTGCTCAATTTTAGGGGAATCCCTCTCTTTCAGCATATCACGTCCTCAGGTCACAGAGCAGATTTCACAGAGTTGTTTCCTCTACTATCCTTGTTTTTGCTCTCAACATGAGTCTCAAAGGTTGAAGTGTGTGATGAATACCAAAAGCCTGACTTAGACTGTGGGAACTTACAATGGTTAACAACATGCTGTACCCAAATGAACAGATTCTGAAGGTATTAGTATTCTAGTTTCAAAACCCAGCCAACATCAACTTTTTGTTTCAAAATCCATTCCTCTGTCTTTTGTTAGTTTGCATATCCTAGTTATTTGCATACTAGTATTATATAACCTCATTTGCTTAGTCTCACAAGCTAATAGTTTCTGACTCACATTAATAGGCTCCAAACTATGGTTTAGTATTGCCCAAATCTTCTAAATCTGTGATTTATGTAGAAATGTTTCATCATCAAATGCTAATAAAAATCTGACTTAATATGTGCTACAGTATTACTTCAACTTCCAGTAGAAATAAAGAGGGGGGAAAAAACCCAAAGGACCTCCCTCACACCATGGTTTTCTTGAAAGTATTTTAAGAAAGCAGAGGAAACGAAACTATAGAACTAAATTAGAATGACATCATTTGACCTTTCAGAAAAAGGTATTTGCCTTTTAGAAAAGAAAAGAAAATGAGCTACTACTGACATTTTTAGAAGTAGAAACAATAGCTCTCTAAACTTCTGATAAGCTCATTTTTTACTCACATGTCAGGGTAAATGATTGTTTAAAGAACCAAATCTAGCATCAAAGTAATAAGTTGTCCAGCTGATGAATTAGAATCTTTCTTCCTCACCATCTCCTCCAAAATTTTCAAAACATCCTTAAGCTGCAGGCAAACCTCAAGCGTTTTGGAACTATTCAAAGGTCATTTCAGCTACATTCTCTATCATGCAGATTACTACACTAACCAGGGGATAGGACTCATTTTAACCCAAATGTGAAGTACATGTAATGAGACGTGGTCATGGGGCCTGCATACTGAACAAAGAGTTTACATGTGTTCAGTCAGACACTGATGTATTTACTCACTCAAGAAAATATGAGGAAAAAAGCCACCCCTGATTTCAAGTTAAAACAGAGAGGGACTAATAATTTCATATTGGTGTTTTACCATACATTCTGAAATATTCTAAACACTTACTTTTAATCAGATTTTTTGTTTTTTTGCTGAAGACCTAATCTTTATCAAGCATGCCAGTCTGAGGGAAGTAAGACTAACAAAAAGGTAAGTAGAAAAATCTGTCTCGCATAAACACACAAAAAAATAAGTATAAAATATTTCATTCTACAGGAAGTGAACAATGCAGAAATTTAAGCCAATAAAGGGAGATTTTATTCGTCAGCTTTAAAGGAGCTAGAGATTAGGACCATGAAATGAAGCTTTTTTACTTTTTTGCTACTGATACATTAAAATAATAAAAATTATTTTAGTTAAAATTTAGAAAAAAAATTGTTTAGTCAAAGCCTTCCTTTCAACATATTTGACACTTCAAACAATGACAATAGCAGCCACAAAAACATCTTCAAACCAACCTTTTCATATAGAAACTCATGATAGGTTGTATTTTGGGGAATAAAACAGCGTCTTGCAGCGATACCCAAGCAAGTTCTGCTCTCATAAGCAGCAAGGATCTTAGAAGCACATTCCTCATAGACTGATTATAAGCCCTGTGTCGTGACTTACCCCAGCCAGCAGCCAAGCCCCACACAGTCACTCCCTCACCAGAGAGAGCAGGGAAAGAACCGGAACAGCACAAGGCAGAGAACTCATGGGCTACCTTCACACAGTTCACACAATTCAAATGGGAAATCAAAATCTACGTGCACAAGCAAAACAAAACAAAGAATTAATTCCCTGCTTCCATGGGTTCAGCTATTCCCAGGAAAACAGGGCCCCATGACAGGTAATGTTACTTGGGAAGACAAACACCATCACTCCAAATGTACCTCCCTTTCTCCTTCTTCCCTCCACTATACATGATGCATAGAATGATGATGATGATGAGCTTGATGCCATGTAGTCTGGAATATCCCCATGGTCAGTTTGGGTCACCTCTTCTTTTGGGAGTAGTTTGTGTCTCCTCCCAACCTCCCACAAACCTCCACATTCCTACCCAGCATGGCTGTATGAAAACCACAAAAGGCCTTGGCTCTGTGTAAGCCTGCCCAGCAATAACAGAAACAGCTCCACATTATCAGCCCTGAGTTCAGCATAAATCCAAGACACAGCCCCATACCAACCACTGGGAAGAAAATTAGCTTTACCCCAGCTGAAACCAGCATGCCCTGTTGTAGCAGTAAGCTTGCTTTCAGGCATTAATGAGCATTAATTAATGGAACTATACTGACACTATATCAGCTAGTCTGTCCAGACGTTGCAGTGCTCAGAGCAACAAGTTCTAAAGCAACAAGTTTAAAACAAATTTAGTTTGATTTGAAAAAATGGTCTTCTTTGGGACCAAGAGTGTCTGTCTCTTTTTTAGTTGCATGAAGGAGAATATGTTCAGCAACAATGATAAATACTTAGATTCCCATGGATCAAACGAGATAGCACTACAGCTTTGACATTAGGGAAAGGTAAAGTGCATTTAAATAATCCCAGAACAAAGAGAAGAACCAGAACTCTGCTATACAGTCTTCTAAATAATTACAGTAATTTCAGGCGTATAAGGTGCACACTTTTGACAAAAATTTTTGTCCTAATCCAGAAGTGGGCCTTATATGCTGGAGTGCCTTATATATGGACAAAGTTTGGAAATTTGCCAACCTGGAAGTGCTGGCCCGCAGCAGCCCCGAGCCGAGTCAAGCCTGCCTGGCCCTAAGCAGCAGCGCCAGGCATGGGCAGTACTGGGTGGGGGCCACCTGGCCCCAAGCAACCGCACTGGGTGGGGCTGAGACTGCCTGGCCCCGAGCCAAGCCAGTAAACCCCATGATCGCAGGATTCTGTTACTAATTGGTTACTTTGTTGTGCATGAATCCTCGCTGAAAAAAAAAGTGCGCCTTATATATGGACAAAGTTTGGATATTTCCCAACACCTGGAAGTGCACCTTATACTCGTGAAATTACTGTATATTTATATGGACATCCTTTCTTCCTGATCTCTTCAGCTGAGAACTGAGCTGAAGGTCTGAGAAACAAAGTGAGATATTCAGATCTACAGAATGAGTGGTCTTTAAAGACACTGACTATTCAGAAGTTCCACACAATTCTTCAGGTGTTTTGTGGGCAATAAAAATGCATGGCTAAGAATTGCATGACCAGGAGGCATGCCAATATTTAGCACTACTATTAGTCCAGTTCAATGTCCTTTCTTTTCAGGGGAATGCTCCTGCTGAAAATAATATCCTGCTAAAAGGAGTTGCTGTTGTTACTGATTCTTACAACAATGCTCTCCCTGGGTACCCTAAGCCTCTCTCAATTCTCAGAACACAATAATCTTTGCACAGTAGTTGATTTGGCACACCTTAGATTAGTCAATTCAAGACAATGTTTTTTTGTTTCCTTTTCTCAACAGAAAGAGCTCCCTGCAGTTAAAGCCAAGAAAGTATGGCTGTCATCAGGCATGTAATGTTTTAATGTAAAGTGCCAAGTATCAACTTGAAAAAAACATTTAGCTTTTCATCATTTTTAAAATTTTTCTGAAGGACAATCTGATATTCACAAATAAGGTGATAAATCTCAAAAATAGCAGTGTGCGTCAGAAATTTTACATTTGCGTTTTCAGTATAGGTCTGCATTAATTAAACATACAAGGCATTTTTTGTTATTATAACTGAGATGACTGACAAGATCTGCAGCTGATGTGTTAAACAATAAGAGCTATTTATATAACTCAACAACCATCATGCAGAGCTGTTAAAAATACACTTTTCTCTAATACTTCACATATCCTTGATATTATAAGCTGAAATGTATACTGAGAGTACACAAAAAATAAAGATTTTACAAGCTTATGTAGTATTATGAGCATTTATTTCCAACCAGCAATAACTTTTTTGCCTGGTATTTGCTGTAGTTCAAGTTTGCATGGAAAGCAAACACTTAAGGCCATGCCTAACTAAATGATACTGCTCATTCCTGTCAGGATAAGCACAGTTACAAGTTGCATCTTGTAATTCCAAAAAAGTCTGATGCTTTCTCTCTTCATTTGACATTCTGCATAAGTAAATTTCTGATCATAATGTTTTCCAATTAAGACCCACAAAGACTATTAATAAAACTAACATTTATAAAATTCTTTCAAAAACAGCTGAAATCCACTCTTACTATCTTGAGTGGGAAGATTTGTTGTGGATTATTAGTGGGCTGTACCTGTATAACAAAATGAACTGCACAGAGCCTTCAGGGATTTATTGATGACAGGATAACCTACTGAACACACCTAAAACCATTTAGCTACAAGTTTACTGATATAAAAACACCTCATGAGTAAAACATGCAGGATCAGAATATGTTACAAAATTCTACAGAGCAGAAAGAACTCTTTCCATATCCATAATAAAAACAACAAAAATGTGCACACATTCCATTAAAATAAGTTGAACGTAGACCGTTTAAACCTCTTAATTCGGAAAATACTGATACACTTAATTTAAAATAGATTACTGATATTTGTGCCTAGGCATAAAAGTATTTTATATATTTTTATGGAAGCTATTTGTGCTACAACAGTTGAATAAATATTGATAATTAAAAACTCAAATAAAGTTGGTCTAATACATATAATTATTTCCCCAGGCATTACTGAATGATTTGGAGATCAGAATTGCAGGCTAGCTACAGTTCTAAAAGTTTACCATTTAATTGGCAATCTGTAAAGAAACTTTACAAAATCTTTCAGAATTTGTTCTTAGCATATACAAAAGGAAAATTATTTGTGTTTTTAAATTGATTTTACCCATATAAATAATAAGCAAGATACAATCAGCTTCATTTACCTTAATATAATAGAGCAGGGAGCTTTTGAAAACCCAGTCAAAATGCTGAAGAGGTACACAGAGACCTTAAGAAAGATGAGCAATATCAATGTCTCAAAAAGCAATGGGTTGTTTACATTTAACTCGAGGACAATAAATGCAATTTACACTGTTTTCATTGAGCTTGCATTCACCCTGTAATAATTTGTATCAGCTACAGTAAGATTAATCACCTTGAAAGCTTGTTTACCTTCTTTATTTTATTTTAAAATGTCAGTTTATTGGTGCTCCTTAGTGAAACAACATATTTACCCATATATTATATTTTGTTTTGTCAGTAGATAAATCAATATATTGCAGTTTTAGAGGGATACTGCTTTTCAGATTGCAATCCTAGAAGGCAGTTGAAAAGCAACACACTGTGATGTGAAGGCCTTGGCCATTGTGAATATCAATTGCTCAGCATCCTAATATTCTGTGAAATCTACTCTGATATAAGGACTAATTTTGCATTAATGAGCACCTGTCTACTTACTGAAGTATAAATGGCATGAAGGGAGAAACAAAGCAATTGTGTTTTAAAAAGAAGTATTTAAATAGTTACATTATACAAAAAAGAAATACTAGTTATGATGATGAAATCATCATAATCACAGATGAAAGAGAAAATAAAATTTAGCAATGCAAAAAAGAAGGTCATTCACCATGAAATTTAAGGAAATGGACCAAACTTGTTTCTTTGTCCCCAAGAGCTTCATCTGCACAGCCAAAACTGGAAGGGGGTGAAGGTTAACAGTATACTTCACCCATTTCCTTCAATAGTATGGTAACTTCCTAGGGAGACTTTTAGTTAGGCTAAAACTCCATATTAATCTTGAATAACTACCTCAGGCACAAGTGAAAATCCTCACAAGAACATTCAGTTTATTCATGTCTAATAATGGCACAAGACTGAGGATTAAGAGGTAGATCACTGGTAACAGCATTAGCTTTTAAAGAAAAAATAAAAAATCTGGACTCTTCCAGATTCTTTCTCTATCTCCTTCCTCCAGGATGGAGAAAAGAGAGAAAATAGGCCATGAAGGCAAGATCTTTTGAAGTATTTCATGTAGTCTGAAAAATGGCAGCATTAAAGACATGAATGAGCCTGTTTCTACAAATCTAGCAATAGTTTTGGAAGGTTTTAATCTCCTTCCTTACAGCCACCAGGCAGAAAATGTGCAGCTTTACCCTCTCTGTACAGATTTCTATTTCAGACGAAAACAGAAACATCAAGTGATTTGCTTAATTAACCAGTGAAGTCAGACTCACAAACAGCAATCCCAGTAAATTTACAAAATTAATCTGCAGTGCAAGAACTGTTTGCTGGAGAAATCAATGAATTCTTATTAGTTAATAAATTCAACGTTGTTGTACTTCAGAAAACTTCCAGATGGTGAAGGGGTGTACAGTTATTGAACAAATTATTCATCTCTGCCTAGCTACAGAATGTGTCAACAGTCCTTAGATACAATACTTAGCAGCCTAACATTAAGAAAAGCTGCAAAAAATATTCTTATAGGAGGTCAGTGTAGTTCTTTGTTCCCTAAAAAAACCCCAAACCCCAAAAATCTTGTTTTTATTCAATCTGTAGGCATTTTTTTCTTTTCTTTTCTTTTCTTTTTTCTTTTTTTTTTTTTTTCCTCTGGAGGAGCATTAGGAACTTGAGACATTTTGTTTTTTGTATTGTCTGACTTTCAGGTAAAAGATAATTTTTTTTTCATTAAAGCATTAATCTGAATCATATTAGACACAGCTGGGAAGAAACAAATGTTTTTCCTTAATGCAAAATCCAGACTTTGAAAACTACTTAAACACACAAATATATATGACAAATAATATACAAACGAGTATGTATTTATGCATCATTTATATAGTCATGTTGTTCAAAGGCTAAATTGCTTCTCACACTTCTAGCCCAGAACGAAAACATTTAATTGTTTATTTTTTTTATATTTCCCCCTATTACTCTCCTACATCTATTTCAAATCACTGAATCTTCTGAGTTGGAAGGGACACACAAGAATCAAGTCCAGCTCTTAAGTCAGCGGCTCATATGGGGGTCAAACTCACAACCTTACTATCATTAACACCATGCTTTAACCAAATGAGCTAATTTTTATGTCTGTACTGCTGTGAAGTTAAGTAATTACTATTAGGCTACTCCTACAGTGCAGAACTAGAATTTCTGCTAAGGTTTTCCATCATAAAGGGGTTAATTGAACACTGCATGACTGGTCTACATGGACTGGAAGTTAATCACTACTCTGTTAGCACAGAAGAAATCACAAGCTTTGCAGAAGTCTTTTATCTGAGTTTTTTTCCTGAAAAAAATGATTTAAGCAATGCTTTCCAGTACTGCTCTTAAATTACTTTAAATAAAGGCATACATTTTTAGTTTTCTTAGCAATCCTATGCCAAACAACAGGTAACATCAATTGAAAAGTTAATAACCAAAAAATGTGTTTTTCTTTGGCATTGGAATGAAATTGGACATTAAAATAAGGGAGGAAGAGGACTCTTCATCCTTCACCTATTATCGAGCAGCTAACCAGTCTCTAAACTGAATTTCCAGTTTGAATCTTAGTATGGTGGAATACAATATTTCAGGGACATGTATAAAATGAGAATAAATTCCCATCTGTAGGTTGGAAGCAAAAGAACTGAATACACACCAGAAAAAAAAAGGAAGAGAAAAAGTACAGGGCAGAAAAGTGTAGGTGTCATTTCCCTGGCACCAGTTGCTATAGGGTGAATGCCTTTGAAAGCAGACAAAACAGTTCTGTTGTGGTGCATGGGTGAAGTATTAGGAGGAAATGAAAATATTTTTGAAGATGAGAGCATTGGGGAAAATTAACCTTCTTTTTCCTGAGTGGGGACTTTATTTAATGGCAATTACATAAGGCTGAAAAAGTACAGAAGTAAAACTGTTATGGAGATAATTTGATGCACTAGAATGCTTATTGCCATTTCAGTGATAGGACTGGTTTCAGTTCCCAGAAATTCTGAAGACAGTTTTGCATACTGCTGGCATTACCAATGAGGTCTGGATATAAAATTGGTACAGGATTTTCAAGGCTAGGCAACGCATCTTAGCCAGTGAGTATAGATGAAGAAGCATACAAATTCTCAGATTCTATATCATTTCTCCAGATCTGTTGAGATATCCTCCTTACAAACATATTTTGATAAATGCTTAAGAATTAAATGTTTTTTAAATATGCCTGCTTTCTGCAGCACAAATGAAAACAGACAGGGAGGTCACTATGCTGAATTTGTACCAGTGACAGGTCCTCTCATCCCACAAAATTTTCCTGAAGCACAGAAGTTTACATGCTATACAGAAATAGAATGAGACATAGGATAGAAAGACAAATGGTTTTTAAAATTAAAATAATGCTATGAAGTTCAAAGACTGCTTTCTCTTGTTCTTGCTGATCATTCTCATATTCGCTGATTTCTGCTTCTGGTTCCCCAGCTGAGTTCTGACATGTCCTTTCCAATGTTAAATATTTTTGTTTCAGCTTAAACTACCTTTATCACACTTCTCCAAACAGGTGTTTTGTTTTCAAATGTGTTTATATAACAAAAGCCAAATTTTCAGTGCCAAAGTAATGAAATTTCTTCATAGAATAGCACCCATCACTAACACACAAATCAATTAGATTTGTGGCTGCAGGACTTTGCATGACTGGACACAGATATCGTAAAGCCCTTAAAATTTCATTCTTTATAGGCTCACAAATACAGATATGGATATGATTCATCATTTCTCTGTTACAATAATTACTTTAATTAAAATTCCATTAATAAAATATTCAGTTATAGAGTAAAAATGCCTAAATGGGTTGATAATAAAACTGTAAGTTGTCCAAGACACCCAGAAGATTCTTGAGGTAGAATTAACATTTCAACAGAATGATTAAAAGACACTATCAAGTGTTTATCTTTGTTGTCATTTTAAACCAACTTGGTTGTTGTGCTACTATTACAGGATTTTAGAAGGTATTGAAGCACTGATCTAACTCTGCAATTTTCAAAAGCATTTCATCATTACACTTCTATTTTTCCAAATATCATTCAAAATTCCAGACACTGGAAAGGCTGTAAAGATGATGAAATAATATTAACATTTTATTTTCTTCTTTTTAAGGAAGAAAAAAAAGTATTCTTTCACAACTTCAATAATTCAGAGTCCTACTTAGAATTCTACTAGCAAAACGTAGATTCTGGAAACAGTTGTCCTACAAAGCAGCCCCTCACACTGCTTATAGACTTCTTTATTATGAATTTTTCAGTGTGACTTTGTAACTGAATTCCAGAGTTTTTATTTCACTTTTACTACAGATCTCATAGCAATTTCCTCGATAATTTGCAGAGCATTGCTTTTAATAGACTACCTATTTCGAAGTATGAGATTGTAACTCTAATTTGTGACTACCAACAGGAAATAAAAACAGAAGGCTGTAGTTTTCTGGATTTGACATATGTAGCTTGCAAGAGAAAATTAAGGATTAATTCATGCTGAAATTAAAATGATTGGCAAGAAAAAAAAGTGAAAATCAGGTAATCGGTACAAGTCTAAGATGAACAAATTAATGTAGACTATAGAACTCAGAAGTCTTTTTTAACTTCAACAGTGATTTTCTGAAGTTGAATTTTTTCTGGATTTTAGAGACCATAGCTACTGAATTTTGACCCTCTTAAAATAATTTAGAAAAGGTTCAAAATCGAAAATTAATTTCAAAAGTTGAAAGATATTAAAAGATTTATTTAGGAATTATCAACATGTTTTTACACTTTTTACTTTGCTTCTTTTTAGTTTTGGAATCCTATCCCTAAAGTTAGTATCTGACACTAATTCACAGAATACTTTAAAAAAAAAAAAATTTGCTTTCATCAGTCCTAGTTAGTCTGTGAGGCACCTAGAATCTTCAGAATATTTAAATATACCCCAAAGTAAAAGTTTCTCATACTGACTTGATTTCACAAACTAAGTGTATCACAGACCACTTGTTCCCTTCTTCTTGGGAAATAAGAGACACAACTTCAATCATTAAGAAATTTCTCTGGCAAGTGGACTCAAAATACTGCACATTCCATTATAATTAATCTGCAGCACACAAGCCATTCTACTGGCAAGCTGAAGTATTTTTATTGGATAATGCATCTGAGAATATAAGAACACTACTAAGCTTGCTTACTTCCCATTTCTGTGGCGTCATTCTGTGCCAGATTCAATGAAATCTTTAACACATCAGCCCATGTGAAGCCAGAGCCTGTATTCTCCTGCTGCCTCTAGCTTGACCCAATTAGTTTGAAAACCTTGGCCAAAACTTGTCCCTTGACATTTTGTAATCAAAAGCTGCTGCTGCCACCATCACTTTATATGTGCTCAGGAAGGGTGTTTGTTTTAAAAGGTTCCAAACTCCCATGATAAACAATTATCCTGTAATTTTTTTCACCTTAACAGAAACCCAAGACAGAGGACAGTACAGGTG
Organism: Catharus ustulatus; assembly: GCF_009819885.2. Taxonomy (NCBI): domain Eukaryota; kingdom Metazoa; phylum Chordata; class Aves; order Passeriformes; family Turdidae; genus Catharus; species Catharus ustulatus. The sequence goes on from NC_046225.1 coordinate 38,682,879, forward strand.
CCTGTACTGTGTACTCGACAGAATACAAGTCATTTGTTAGTTTATTGGACTAGGGTTTCTTTAGACAGAATACAGTTCTATAAATGCTTAATCTTTACATCTATACCCTCTGAAAATGTTTTGCATATCTGAAGGAAAAATTAAACTCACCCTCCGGTCTCTAATAGCAGAAAAGCGAGATGACGAATATAAGAAACCAAATAAAAGAAACAGTCCAGAATAGGAATTTGTGAAGCAGAAGCTTTCATAAAAGTTACTTAGAGTAATTTCACGACCAAAAGGCGCACCGTACTATACGGCGCACCTCTGGGAATCAGCAAATTTCGCAACTTTGTACATTATATAAGGTGCACCGGACTATAAGGTGCACTATTTTTTTGCCGTGAAGATCTGTGTCGTGTGCAACAAAGTAACGAATTAGTAACGGAATCCCGTGATCATGGAGTTTACCGGCAGGTGCTCAATTTGCAAACATTTTTCACAGATTGGTGTAGCCTTTAAATGCAGGCCCAAGCGCCCTCCCTGTGCGTGGGGCCCGGCACTCCCGCCCACCCCCAGCTGGCAAGGTGGGGCTCAGGGCGGCTGCAGCTTGGACCGGCCACGGCTCACATCTTGGGGTTGCTGTGGTTCAGGGCGGCTCAGGGCCCCCAAGGCTCAGGGTGGTTCGGGGCGGCTCGGGCTGCCCGCGGCTCGGGACCTTCTGTGGCTTGGGGCGGTGTGGCACTGCCCACTCCCTCTCTCCCTGTGCAGCTCCTGCTGGCCAGGGGCTGGCCACACCCGCCTCCCGTCGTGGCACAGTTCATGGTTCGCACTTTTTTTTTGCAGCGAGGAGTTGCACCACATGCAACAAAGTAACGAATTACTGGCAGGTGCTCAATTTGCAAACATTTTTCACAGATTGGCGTAACCTTTAAACGCAGCCTCAAGCGCCCTCCCCGTGCCGCGGGCCCTGGCACTCTCGCCCGCCCCCGGCGCTGGCTGGCGAGGCGGGGCTCAGGGCTGCTGCAGCAGCCCGCTCCCTCCCCCGCCGCGCTGCCCTGGCACTCCAACTGCCCCGTGCAGCTCCGGGAATGCCACGCCTTGTGGGCACTCTGGGAGCCCCGCAACCCCTGGGCTCGCCCCGCGCCACTGCTGGTCCAATGCTGCCGGCTTTCCCCTCACACCCGGGCTGTGCCGCCAGGCTTTCCCCTCCACGCCCAGGCTGCTCCACCGTCACCAGCTTTCCCCCGCACCGGTGCTGCCCCGATGTCGCCAGGCTCGCCCCAGCTCGCGCTGCCCCGATGCCACTGCCGAACAGGCTCTGCTTGGCTCGGGACTGTTGCGGGCTTGCTTCCGGGTTGGTAAATTTCACAACTTTGTACATTCTATAAGGTGCACCGGACTATAAGGCGCACTTCCAGGTTCAGGGGAAAATTTTAGTCAAAAGGGTGTGCCTTATAGTCGTGAAATTACTGTACTTCCCTGAAGTACTAATGAAAAAGTAGAGTTAAAAGTGTATCTTAGTTATGTGGAATATTTGCAAGTTTATATGCAAAAATACCATATAAATACTATTTTCCTTTCACCCCTACTTTGCAATAGAGTTTCTATCCAAATATGTCCTACCTTTTCTTTCATCTTTCTCTGAAAACGTCCCATTATTTATGTTATGTTATTATATAGAAACTGTATTTTGCCAGAAGGCTGCAACAGAGACACTGATGTTAGAGGTGTAAGGATGTACTTCTTCAGTCTTACTGAACATTGGCAAACATATTAATAGTAGCCACATAAACAATTTGTCAACAGATGGGCTGATGCAGTTATTCTCACGTCTAGCATTTTCGATTTGGGAAAGAGTTTTAATGGAAATGAGAGTAATTCTGCTTAGAATTTTTTAAAGTATTTAAAGTTTGTTATTTTTCCTTGATGGGCTCACCTTCCTGCCTTTTCCTCCCCTTTTTGGAGCTACACTGGTGTCTAATCAACAAGAAACAGCAGTTAAGTAACTGCTCAATATGTGCACCAATAACTATTAAATTTTTCACATTTTACAGAACATTGTCTTACCAACTACTTCTAAATTTTCAGTGAATGATTTTAGAATTGTAGCAGGTTATGAATAAGATAAATTGAAAATTTTGCCTATCCATTGCATGAAGTGAACCAAACTTTCCCTCAGTTCTGCTACATCTCAATGCACTACAGTAATTTCATGACCATAAGGTGCACCCCTTGGGAGATGGCAAATTTCGCAACTTTGTAGATCATATAAGGCGCACTGGGCTATAAGGTACACTTTCTTTTTGCAGCGAGGAGCCGTGTGGCATGCAACAAAATAACAAATTAGTAATGGAATCCCGGGATTTTGGAGTTTACAGGTGCTCAATTTGCAAACATTTTTCACAGATCGGCCTTTTATTAATTAGTTTATTCCTGAAAATGTTTGAATTACAGCAGTGCTTTTTTCAAAAATCTGTGTGAGTTACAGAAGTAGAAGCTCCTCCTCTCATCAGATACAGACTTATTCAGGATCATACATAAAGTCTGTTGAAAACCTCCCCAACTCTGGGGTTAGCCACCACTATTTAGCAAATAATGCTAAAACTGTGGCAGGCTATGAATAAGATGGTAAACTGAAAATTTTGCCTATTCATTGCATGAAGTCAAACGAAATATCACTCAGTTCTGCTACATCTCAATGCAATATTTCATTTTGTCACAGACAGAAGAGAATATCCTGAGCTGATCAGCAGCTACAACCAGGAAGTCTTTAAATACAATGGATTGTCTAGATTAAAACAGAAATAAAGAGTCCCTTTTCTGGATAGGTGGGAAGAAGTTAAAGGCTTTTGCATCCATGAAGCTTCACCATCCACCCAAAGCCCATCTGTTCTGACTGGAGAGAATGTGGAGAGCAGCCATTCTGTACAAAATACAGTAATTTCATGATTATAAGCTGCACCTGATTGTAAGCCGCATGTCCGGGTGTCAGCAACGTTTCTTTCTTTGTCCATATATAAGCCGCACTAAATTATAAGATGCCCTTTCGTTTGCAGTGAGGATCCGCGTGCAACTTTCACAAAGTTGCCAGTTAGTAACAGAATTGCGGGATTGCGGAATTTACTGGCTCGGCGCCGTGCGGGCTCGGCTCAGTGCTGCCTCGCCCCGGGGCTGGGGGGGCTCCGGCTTGGGCCCGCTGTCCCAGGGCCAGGTGGGCTCTGGCGTGGCCCGCGCTGCCCTGGCGCTGCTCGGCAGGGGCGGCCCATGCTGCCCCACTGCCACTCGGCAAGGCTGGCCGCCGAGCTCGCTGCCTGCACCGCCCCGCGCAACAGAGTAACCAATTTGTAGCAATTGCGTGATGGGGGGTTTTACTGGCAGGTGCTCAATTCTCAAGCTCGGCTCCACCCGTGGCTCGCACTTCCGGGTTGGGAAATTTCTGAACTTTGTCCATATATCTGCTGCTCCTGAGCATAAGCCACACTTCTGGGTTGGGACCAAAATTTTAGTCAAAAATTGTGCAGCTTATAATCGTGAAATTACTGTACTTGTGGGCAGCAGGGTGGTGGTGGGGGTTGGTGTGCTAAACCTTGTACTCCTCCGATGGCTCATACTGCAGCTTTTCCTCAGTGGACAAGGACAACTACTGGAGTCAAGTTCCATGAAGTAACTAAGAGGTAATATTCTCTTTTCTTTCCAGTTCAGGTGCCAAAAGTGACCCAGCTTCTCATACACAGAGAATCCCCTTTACCATCTCTGGTTCAGGGTCCAACCCAGGCTGGAGCACACCAGAAGAGATACAGGATGGTGACAGAGAGGGAAACATGGAAGAGGAGAAAGCTGGAAGCAAGGAAAGGAAACTTCTGACCTGAAGAAGGACTGAACCATGGGAGTTCAGTGGGCAGGAGGTACAAGAATAAATGAGCTGCCCAGGGCTTTTTCCCTTCTCCCATTACTCCATAGCTGCCCCACAGGGACCCATCTTTCCCTGCTTTCCGTCTGGCTAAGCCATGAGCTGGTGTAGCCCATGCTCCCCTTCAGAAGGCTGCTGGAGCTTGCCTGGGAGGCCAGCCCAGACCTTGGCCCTTGCAATCCCACCTCCGGCAAGGAGCCACCACAGCTGTGTGCCACCTATCCAGCCTCACTGTGGGAACCTGGGCTGAGGAGACAGTGGGATGAAAGGAACAAGAAATACCTAGAGAGCCACAAAAAATGGATGAAAATGAGGCACTAGGTATAGTTGGGGTATTGGCAGGGAAGATTTCTGAAATGCATTTCCTTCCTTTCCCATCTTCCCAGCTGTCTTTGAAACCAGGCGTAAAATGATTTAGTCATTTTGAAGGAAGAAAAATTAAAATGGTTTCCTAGCAACAGGATTTACAGTATTGGTCTCTGAGGAAACACTCCTCTATGTTTTCAAGGCTTTGCCCATTCACTAGTATAGGAATAACAGTACTCACATCACATCAATGTGATTTTTTTAAACCAGGACAGATCTCTAGTGCTTTTTGGCAACAGAGGTGTTGCAAAGTTTGGTGTTAAGAGAGCTCACATTCTTGCAAATAAACAATAAATCTCAAAACTTTATAGTGAACACCTAGCATACCTTAGCACATATAATTTAATTTAATCATACAGTGTGTTATACTCCCTCCTACAAACTTACAAAAGTCTATTTCCAAACACAAACCTAGGAGTACTTGGAACTGCAGAATAGCTAATCAAAATTCAAACAAGTTATAAATCAGACAAACCTTTTGATACTACAACAGAAGGAGCCACAAAAGATGTTTTACTTCTTCTTCATCAAAAGAGCTAGGAAAAAAATCTGAGGAATCATGGAAAAAGAAAGAGAGAACAGAAAATAAAAAACATGGAAAGGTATAAATATATGGAGTAATTGAATGCTGAATATGAAGGTTTGGTTCCCCATTACAAGAGAAGGAAGGTGTTCACGCAATCACAGAGCTCATCTGTGCTCACGCAATCACAGAGGGATTGGGGTTTGAAGGCTCCTCTGGAGATCAGCTAGTCCAACCATAAGCCTAGCACTGCCAAGCCCACCATTAAACCATGGGCTTAACGGCCATATGTACAGATCTTTTACCTCCATGGTTTTACTTTACCACTTTCATGGGCAAGCTGTTGCAATGACTTACTACCCTTTCAGGGGAGGAATTTTTCCTGACATCTATTCTAAAAATAGACAAGATAATCAAGACTATAAAACAGCTTTTTATGAAAAGAAGTAAGAAGACTCATCTTCCAGCACACACCACTTTAAGGAAAGGCTGTGTGTTTTCCATAACACATTGCAAAGGCCAGCTCATCCCTCATGTTAAAACCAGCAGTTACAGGAACATCCTTCACAGCTCTTATCATTTGTGCCAGGCTGAAGTTTGGAAGATTCTCCTGAGTGCTCAGGTGAAATCTATCTACCAGGAGAATTGTCTGCTCACCTTATAAGATATGAGCATCTAAGACCCTTCTTCCCTGCAGCAATCTCTGAACCATGTGTTAATCTTGCTTCACTTCCTCTACAGTTGGCCTGTACATCAGACAGCAGAGTATTACAGGCTTTTGCAATCTAACTTAGATTAGTTTAGAGTGTATCAGGTGATCTCAAGCTGTTTTCAATTAGCTGTTGTCAGTCATTTAACCCAAATAAGCACTGCCAGAAGTAAATATTTACCACCTGGTTGTAGCCGAATGAAATACCAAATCTGAAGCTCAAAGAGGAAGAAATTGTAGAAAGTATGACGTTTAGCTATTCCCACCATAAGAGGAATTGCTCTTATGCTTATGTTTCTCTAAATTACTGCTATAGTTTTGTACATAACTTAATGGAGTTTTAATTTCTCTGAATCAGCGCTTGAAATACTTGGCAGTTAGTTTATGGATCACTTCTGCCGTCTCACTCACCATCTAATTAGAAAACTGTAAGGGGGAAGGAGGTGGAGGTCCCAGAGTTTTTGCCTTTATTTCATGAATAAGAAATGTGTTTGGCAAAGTCCAGTGTTTTTTGAGACTGGGCTAGATCCAACAACTAAAAGCTTATTAAATGAAATATAGTGGGTTTACCATTGGCAGCTATACCAGTCTGGCTGCTTTTCTAAAAATCATGGTATTGTAAGCTGCCTTTAATTATGTATTCACACTTCTTACCGTTTATTATACAGCCAAGAACATTCTTGCTGACCACATTAAATTGGTCTTATATTTTTTATTTATGATTCATAGAAATAACGAATTTCTATGTGAAATGCTTCACATTAAAATTTCATTATGCAAATATGGCACATTTATGTAGTTAGTCAAGTTCCTGTTCAGAGTCACTGCTTCATTTTCCAGGGAACAGCCGATTTCAGTTCCCATCATTACAACTCACTGGCTCAGCTGCCAGCAATAAAACAGAACCAGCTTTGTTTAAACAGCATTAGAACCATACTGGCAGATTGACAACTGGCATGGGAAGGTGCTATGCAAAAAGCTGACTGTTCATTTCACTGGTCATGTAGAAAACTGACTCAAAATGAAGAAAATTGCTTCTATGAACTCCACAAACAAGGAAACAAATTAAATAAACAAATAAATGCCCACAAAAACTGTTTGGGGTGAACAGAAGTTGTTGCTCCTCCAAACAATGTTTCATTTTATTTTTTTATTTTTTTCAAATGTCTTTAAATTGAATGTAGATTTTTTTCTTCTTTTAAAAAATTCATACTAGAAAGCCTATGTATTTCATTTTCAGTATACGTAAATCGAATGCCATTACAATGGAAGGAAGGAATAAAAAAATTTACAAAAACTTTTACTAAAATTTGCTAACACTGCTAGACCTGAAAACACAGTTATTGGCTAAGGGTTTGAACAAAAAGCTTTCACATGGCGTTGGGTATCATCACAGTAGCAAATATTTAGACCATGTTGATTATGTAGCTGGCAATTTTTCCTGTATCTGCAGCAAAGATTTGAGCATCATCATTTGTAGTTACACAATTAGCTTTAATAATGTGATGCTGTTTTCATTAAATAAGAAAATACAGCCATTCCTTAGGAAGCTGAGACAATTCTCCTTTCCCATTGCTACCCACATAGGTACCTATGAGAAAATGGAGTCTGGTCAGGTGCAACACGCATAAAGAAGAAAAAATAACAGTAAATAGCAAACACACAGAGACAATGCTTAAATAAGGAATGCTTAAATCCTCATTTTACAGACCATAGCTTGAGAGACTTGAGACTCAGTCTGTGTCTGAGCTGTTACCTAAATAAAATGAATGCAAGAGAGGGACAGACAGGTAAGATATAATATGGCATTCTGGAAGCAAGAATAGTGATCTAGAATTATGTCCCTGATGTTGTGCTGTTATGTATATTTTACATTTGCAATTTGCTTGTTGAAAACACCATACTACACTTTTTGAAGAGCATCAACCCTTAATATTTTTACAGAGTACTGTATCTCAACAATGTTGCTGTCTCTGAAGACCTGTGCTTTAGTTACACTTGCAAAATAGAATTTTAGATTGGAAAGGACATGATGTAATGCTGTTTGCAGCTCAGATAATCAGAACAAAATAGTTGCCTCCACTCAAAAACTCCTGCAAACCTTTGCTATATTGTACTTGAAAAGATATTTGCTGAATTTCTGAAGATATGCACCTGTACATACTTGTTTTATAATGGCTGTGAAAGCAGCCATTTGACACTCCAGTTAGACCTGCAGAAGAAAACTGAGTTTATTCAAGACCAGATTTAAACTGTTACACATTTTCAGATTTATTGTTTTGCATTAATTATGCACTACAAATCCTCAAGTAACCATTTTGAATTAGTTAGAAAGCAAGCAAATAGCCTTCATTCTGTCAGTTTTTGTAATACATGTTTACCAATATTCTGCTTATAGGACTAGATGCAATCTGAAAGAAGAAAATACTTTCAAAATTATAGTTTAGATAAAAAAAAGGCATATGGAACCTACTTCCCACTTATTCTTTAGTATGAAAAGAAAAGAATGACATTACAAAGGGCACAGGAAGGACATTGATCTGATAGAGCAAGTCCAGAGGAAGCCACCAAGATGATAAGAAGGATGGAGCTCCTCTGCTACCAGGAAAGGCTGAGAGAGTTGGGTTGTTCAGCCTGGAGAAGAAAAGGCTCCAGAGTGACTGAATTAAGGCCTTCCAGTACCTAAAGGAAACCTACAAGAAAGATGGAGACAACTTCTACAAGGGCACATAGTGACAGGACAAGGGAGTGGTTTCAAACCATTGTAGAGTAGGTTTAGATTAGATATTAGGAAGAAATTCTATACTGTGAAGGTGAAGAGGCAGGTTGCCCAGAGAAGTTGTGGGTGTCCCATCCCTAGTGGTGTTTAAGGCCAGGCTGGACAGAGCTCTGAGCAACCTGGTTTAGTGAAAGTTGTCTCAACCCAGGAACAGTTGAGATGGGGGAGGTTGGATCTACATGATCTTTGCAATCCTTTTCAACTCAAACCATTCTAGGATTTCATGACTGGAGAACAAAACATTCTAAAAAGAACTCTGGACAAGGGTTTATATTACTGGAAAGAGCAGTAATTGTGAAAGGTGTGAGGGATTCTTGTAAATCTTGATTAACAGTCTTTATAAATTCATTACATGCAAACAGTAGTATTACCACACAATATACTCAGAACAAATTAATTGCATGACAACAGCCCACACATCATATGAGCAAATGTAAAGACCAATGAAACAGACAAATTGACCTTTAGTGTCTATATGCATTAAAGATGATTGTAAAACAAGATCTGGCTCATTGATTATCTTGCTTCTGTATTTCATGACTATCCAGAATAGTAAGAGGGTCGTTCCCTCTAGAAAGGCGGGGAGGAAGTAAGGGATATTTCTTTGACACTGATCACTGGATATACCCTCAAAATAAATGTCAAAATATTTATCTTATCAGCTCCTACAGGAGCAATGGTCTACAGGGGACTAGACTAGCAGAATCAGGAGGATGGTACAGGATGGGTAGTCCTGTAGAAAGAAATGTTCATTGACTCCAAAGCTCCCTGTGACAGGAATGAAACGTGAACATCAAAGCTGGTATACAAATGTAATTTGCTATATCATTGGTGTTAATCCTTATTTAAAAGCTGAGATAGAAACAATGCAAGTTTTATATTTACCCTATGGGACGTGATTTTGTGACAGGGCCTTGTCAGAAATACACAATTTAACATCTTATCAAGGAAACCCTGCTAGAGACATAACTTGAAGACCATAAATCTCAGGTGTGTCATGAAGCAACACTGTGATTATGCTTCAGAAGCTGCAGTTACTGCTATTGTCTGGCAAACACCAAATTGTCTGACATTGCAACCCTGATAACACTGATGGTTTTACTCCTCTCACTGTAGAAAGAATTCATTTGGAATTCATAATTTAATTTCTACCATTGGTTTCAGTGGCTATTGAGACCAGAACTGAGCACTTCTGGCTAGCCCACTGCTCTTGCCTGGCAAGTGAATACTTTCAAAACAACACCTTTCCTTCTCTTTTGTTTAGCATGGTTTGACAGTGAGTGCAACAGCAAATTCCCATTTGTTGGCATGTATTACACACTGCATCACCACTTTCAGTGATTCAACTTGAAACTGCATCTCTGGGGTTTCAGCTCATGTACCCACTTTAGGGATGACTAAGCTATACTTACATGAAAGGCCCCGCGTGCACTAATTAACGCACAGAGAAAAGAGTACAACAGCAGCCTCCTAAAATATCTCTACATAAAACATAATACCATGTCAGTGAATAACTTCAATATCTGTATTGGAGCCTATATTTTAAGAGAACATATCAAATTAAAAAGGTTTATTTGAGGGTAAATAGTAACACATATATCTTGTAAAAATAAGCAACACTATCAGCTACTTTTTTCTGAATCATTCCTGTCAAATAGCTTTAACCTTGTGAATAATCTACTGTCTGATATGCCAGGAGATCTAGAAAAAAAAACAAAAGGAAGCTCATACACTTCAGAGCTAATCATATTATCAGTTTATTTCAGAATTGCTATATAAATTTAATTATGCTTTTTTTTAAACTACATAAATCTTTAGAATTTGTATCAATTTATGTAGAGATATAGTAAGATAATATATAAAATTTACATATACTACATACAAACAACCATCTAACACCAACTCTAAACTTCTGATGAAATTTTCTCATGTTTTCTGTTGATAATTAATCACTTAGCTTTTGATGGGGAACACTACCTCATTACATTCTTTTAGGAATTGTTGTTTCAATGTTATTTATGAAGAACATACTTAATAAATTTTATTACATCAGGAGGAATTATATAGAGTTCACATATTGCATAGTGCTGTGCATGTTCCTTTTAAGTTTTACTTTTCATAGAGCAGAACCTCCTATATATAAAATTCTAAATACCAAAGAGGTTATCCAGCTATAAAGAATAATATATATGTCTTCCCAATGTTAGCTGAAATTTTCTTCTTTGTTTTTTTTTAGTAAATGTAGAAAAAATAAATTTCATTTTAATCCTCTCTCTTCTCATATATACATAAATGTAGTAAATATGGTAAAAGACAGATTAAACTGATTTAAACTAGTCATTTTTGAAAGTGACTTATAAGACCCTGAATGGTTCTGGAACAACCTGAACCACTTTTAGCATATATAGGACCCAATGACTGAGTTCTTCATTTTGGTGTATTCCCTGTCCCTTTTCCTGCAGAAATTATATTTCTCTGCACATAGAAGTGTAGAGCTTAAGGCAAATTACTATAATTTCTAAGTCCTTTCCTTTGATCATCATTTTCTGTGGGTTTTATACCTTGTTCTATCCAGAGAGTAGGAAAAGATACTGTATATATCACATGAAGAAAGTTACTCACAGAGTAGTTAATTATTAATAAAGAGCAAAGGGGTAATTTTCAAATCTAAAAAAACCCTATTTGAGCAGCTCTGCAATTGGAAAAACTGTTTCTACCTGAAGATATTACAAAAAAATAGATAAATCCTCTAACAGTCTTTAATGTCAGGGTCACAGAATCTGTCTTACAATTATAAAAACTCCGTATTTTTCTGTTAGCTGTATGCAGTTAATGTGTTGGGGTTTTTTTAATCTTGAAATGAATGTCTGTGTTGCATTAAGAATAATATGGGGGTTTTTAATATTACAGTAATTTTACAATTACAAGCCACACCTGATTATAAGATGCACCTCGGGGTGTCAGCAATGTTTAGGTCTTTGTCCATATATAACCACACCTGATTATAAGCTGCACTTTCGTGTGCAACAAAGTAATGAATTAGTAACAATCGCACCATCGTGGGTTTTACTAGCAGTTGCTGAATTTGCAAACATTTTTCACGGATCAGGGTAGCCTTTAAACGCAACCTAAAAATGAAAAAAAATACAGAGAAAAATCACTCACTTTTATTAAATCTGCCAGCTCCGCTCTTGCCCCAGGTGAGGGGGGGGCACAGGCCAGGGGGGTGAGGGCAGCTGGGCCGGGCAGGCTGGGGACCTGCTGCTCCGGGCTGTCAGAGGCAGCGGGGGCCACAGGAGGGAAAGTTTCCTGGCGAGCGGTGGAGCCTCCCCCGAGCGCCACACTGGCCCGCCCTGGTGCTGGGGTGACCCCAGCGCCGGGTAGGCTCGGCTACTCATTGGCCAGGCCAGTGCCCTTCCCCGGGCGCTGTGCGGGAGCGGGCGGCAGTGCAGAGCCAGGGCCCGCCGGTGGTGGGGACTGCGAGCCCTGCGGAGCCACTCGGAGGGGCCCTGTGGGCGGAGGTGCCACCACCCAGCTGCTGCCCCACCGCCAGGGCCAGGGAAGTGGCCTCGCTGCCCCCACTCCCCAGGGCTGGGGAAGCGTCCTGTTGTCCCTATATTAGCCTCTTCAGATTACAAACCGCACTTCCGGGTCCGGACCAAAATTTTAGTCAAAATGGTACAGCTTATAATCGTGAAATTACTGTAATTTGAAAAATGGATTCTGGCCACTTATTACTTTTCTATACTTGAGTAAATACAAATAAGGAAGGATGGTATAGTCGATTTTTGCACAGCTAATTTTACTAAATTTCACAGAGAAATGATGGTCCAGGAAGTATTCCTTCCAGAGTAAGAAACTTAACCACTGCTTGGACACAAGGCTCTGAAATGAGCTTTTCATAACTAGATTTTATATTGCTATAGAGCTGACAAAAGCAGTTGAAATGTGCAGGGACTGGACTCCTTTGTAGGCCCTTTATCAAAGCCATTGCTGTAAGCAAAATATTCTATGTGTTGACAAACCAAGCAATCACCAAATATCTTCCAACCAATTGTAGTTCAAATCAACTTTTTAGAAGGTGCAGAGGCAGAGCTTAGGGAGCAGGTTACAAAGCAAGGTTTATTTTGTACTGTTCAGCACTGCAAAGGTGCTTTATATGAAATAATATGTTCTGTTTTGGCACTCATTTTGTGTAGATTTCTGATGTCTTAATTCTTACTTCTTACCACAGTAATTACAAAACCGAAACCAAGCCATAATTGTTATATCAAGTACCTGGCATTCAATTCACTCAGAATCAGTAGTTGCCTATCCTACACAAGCATATTCTTTCATGATTCTAGACTGTTCACTAATTACATTAATCCTTTCAGGAATTTTTCCAGGATGGTTGATGGTATAGTTTGCATTCCTTCTCTACTGCTCTATGACACATACATGCAATGAAGTAACTGAAGAGCCTCCAGCTCTTTACAGATGAATAAAAGTCTTCATTTTAAACACAACAGACATTGATTCGTCTTAATTTTACTTGCCTGACCCTTTTTTGTTTTATCATCCATACATTTCAGACAAAATCACAAGTGCCAAGTGTAATATGCAACAGTAAACATTCTAATAAACCCACCCCTGATTTGAAAGTTAAGGAAGAAGAAAAGACAAAGGAAAAAACCCCAAACTTATAAAATGAATATTATATGTCCTTATATCATTGATGGGCATGTTGAAATTAGCTTTAGGGGCATACTACAACATCTTGTCATTCATTTTTTTACTTCAATATAGAAATAAATAACATACTCATTCAGTGAGTTGAAAACTTCTTTTGTTTTTAACATGGGAAACGTGTTATTTTTAATGCAGCATATTCAGACAAAAAAAAAAAAGAGTGAGAGAATTACTTGAAAATATGAGAATAAACTGTTTTTTTCCAGGGTTTGATAATGAGATATCTAGATTTTTTTTCTTTTTAGTTTACTTCAGACAGGTAAATTGCAGCCCCCTTCAAAGTTTTCATTAGATAGCCTATTATTCCCTTGAAAGAAATCACACTCTACATTATCCATTAGGGGCAGCAAATCTTCAGAGCAGTCATACAGGCTGCAGTATCACAGAACTACTTAAAATTCTATGTCTTCTTTCTTCATTTCTGCTGAATTCAGTTCTGGTCTAATCTCTGTGTATAATGCAATATCTCTGGTTAATTCAGATATTACAAAGCTGAAGAAACTACCTATTTTTTATTAGTGCTGGATAATATAATCTCAATTTTATTTAACAAATGCATGTACTTCAATCTATGTATGATGTTTTGATACTTGAATCTTTTTTGTTTGTTTTTGTTGGTTTGTTTGTTTTATGTTGGTGTATATTTGTATACATCCATATGCAGTGAATGTCTAAAGAGACTGTTTTGTTGATGCTCTCACCTACTTACCTCCTAGAGTTTATTTTTTGTAGGAGTCTACTTTACATATACCTTAATTGCTTTCTGTACTCATTAAGAGTATTATTGTGTGCTTCCCTCACCTTTTCCTGCCAGCTGCTATGTTATACTTAACGGGGAAAACCAGTCAATTCTTCTTTCATATGTATCAGATGATACCAGCTTTAAAAGGTGTGTTTAAAAGGATGTTGGAGGTGAGCTAATAAAATAATTCAACTAGATTTCTTGGATGTGTTGTTTTCTCTCTCTATCCTCTAGATATCTCTCCTAAACAATATAATACAAGATTAGCAAACCATGCATTTCAGCAGCAAGACCACTGCATGGAAAGATACAGACCTTCATTCTGCTCATGACTGGACTGTTGACCTTCCACAAGCCACTGCTATTTTCTGGTTTTTTCCCTCCACCCGCGACTTACACATCATTACTACTTAACACACAATCAAGAACACCAGAGCTGTCATTGGCTATGCACACATTCAAACACTAGAAAAACCCTCATCAGGGAAACTTCAGTCTACAAAAACCCCAAATTTTAAAAGCCACAAGTTGTTTGTCACCTCACATCAACTTCTTTGCTTTTTCTCTCACTTTTTTTGTCATTGTCTTTTGCAACAAGTCTCAGTTCAGCTTATTTAAGTGCAAAACCTTTGGGAAGAATTACAGAGAACTCATGGTTCCTTCTAATCCACAGTACAAAATCTGCAGATTTAACCCTTTACCACTTTTCAAATGATTGTGTATGTGTTACTTTAACTGCTGGTGGGATATAGTGCATTCTTACTGCCCCTTCTGAAGCATCTGTGTTAGTCAACACAGATATTCCAAATCCCAAAGTACCTCTTTAGTCAAGACTAGTTTTTAAGTGATAAGATGCAGATTTTAACAACAGTCATTTTTCGAAATTTTTGATAGTTTTACTTATTGCTTCTTTTTGATCTCCGAATAAATAGAAAACGTTGAAAAATTAGAGATTATCTGTGATGCCATGTGAGCTGCTTGAAGACAAAGCAAGTGATATCCTGCAAAAGATATTGAAACAAATTGTAGAGTTCTATAACCCTGTAAATAAATACCAAAACAAAAAAAAAATCAGAGGGGAGAAAAGTGCAAGAAGACAGTTATGCAATAATATCTAAAAAAAAGTATAGTATTATCCCTCCCCTCAAAAGAAGTGGTGGTGGTTGTTCATGGGAGTTTTTCCCCCAATTTTGAACACAAGCAAGAGGTGATGACAAAATATGTAAGGAAATTAAAACTGGCAAAATACAAATTACTCCTTCTAGCTTGAAAGCAATTCTGAAAAAGCAGAAGGGCTTGTGGTCTAAATCACCTCCATACATAATTTCCAAAACTAAAGCAGATAACTTCCAAATCTTATATACTGAGAAGTTGTCCTGCAGATTCAAGCCTCTTACCCGAAAAAGAATTTTGTACTTGTACTTGTAAACTTGTACGACTTATCTAAGTAGTCCATAATGAAGACTTCTGTAATGCTTACATTAAAAAAATCCCATAGCTATCAATATATACCTAAACAGATTTATTAAATCAAAACTTTAAATTCCTATTACAGAATTAAGAGATCTAAAATTAAATTTTCTTTTTAAAATGCCAACATAATTTTCATTAACCACATTAATTTTGGTGCAACATTGACTAAAGACATTGCATCATTTGACATGATAAAAAGTGTCTTGAATTATATAAAAGTCAGATCATGTAGAAAAAAAATTTCAAAATATCAGTACAGCATGTTTTTCTTTTGTTTTTTAATTTAGAGAATTCAGATTCTGAGTAGTATGAGGTTGCAAAACAAGAATATAAGACCTTCATTTTATCCATATTTTCTCAGAGAGATGGAGGATTATCTACAACTCTGAGTATAGAACTGGAAGGTAAGGTCTTGAACTGAGACAAATTATTGGTATTCATATTTTCAGAAGATAAATTTTCACATTAAGTATACAGACACTCATGTATACTGAATGTCACTAGGGATTAGCATAATATTTCTATTAGTAACGCTAGCTTATCTAACTGAGCAACACTCTGTAGTCAAGAGCAAAGTACTGGAAGGATGAAAATGAGCGTAAGTGTTTCCAGTATGGGTTAAGGAAGGGAGTGACCATTTCCACAGGCAATCATTTAACCTCAACTGGAACACCCATAAAAATTCTCTGTCCTTACATGGCTGACTGACCTCCCTTCTTTCTGTGAATTTGAATATTTTCTCCTTTTCTCCATTATGCTGCTCACTCCAGACTCCACCAAATGAAATATGAAAAACTATAATTTTATCATGGAATCAACGAAAACTGAATTTTTTTGCCTCAACACTCGATTGTGAAAAATAGTCCTTATGTATGTCAGATAAACCTCTTTCAGTGAATGTAAATTATAAATTATAAGTCCAGCATTTTCTGTTATTATTGTTTGCTACTGATACTGCATCTGAGCAATTAGCAGAAAAAAATCCTTGCTTGAATGCTACATTAATAATTTAATTTTCATCTTTCCCACTGTTGTAATAAACATGGTGCTTCCACATAGAGAGATTTAACACAGGGTATCCCTGCTCTTTACCCAAACATGCAGATGATATATGAACAATGCATATTACTATACAAAATGGATCACAGAAGGATTACCCTGACATTCTCTTCCTGAAGAGAACAGTGAAAAATTTTTGTTTATAAGAAATGGGCTTTGTGTTGGAAATATCTTTTCACAGAGAAGACCTGGTACTGCTTGTGTATTTTTAAATAATGCTACCAGGCTGAAAATTTTTGTTTGAGTCAATCATCATATTACAAAAGCACATTAACCTGAGTGAGAAAGGTCAAGACTAATCAGTTCAATACAGGAGGGAAACCAAAAGCAACAGAACAAGACAAGGAGCCAGCATAGAAATAGATCAATCTTTTAAAGTGTCTCTGAAGTGAAAAATCCTGTTTGATCTCTAACTCAAATTTTTTGTGTCAGATTTTATCTGACGAGATTCTATTTTTTCTAGATCATATAGAGAAAAACTTAGTGTCTAGATATTGTTCTGTACTCTCACAGTTGCAGCAGAATGGAGAACATTGTTAGAAATACTGACAACCATAATTTTATCCTTGGATACATAATACATATGCATATTGATAAACTACCTCACTAGAGATATATATTTCAAATAAAGTTATTAGCTCATACTTGGAGAACAAGAAGTAAAAAGAATACTTTCTCAGGAGAGGAAAGAGCAGGAAATGTATTGTTTTGAAATGTTTCAGATAAATGTGATGTTAATTATCATAATTTATTAGACAGAGAAGTTTAAAACATGATGAGTTAGATGTCAGGAGTACCCATAACAAAACAACAATTAGTAACAAAATGAAATTCATTGATTCAACATATAGGTCCCATCCTGCTCCCTGACCTACACATGCTTCTGAGTCAAATCAAATCAAATCAGAAAGAGGGTGAATAGAAACAATTTTTAAAATCATTTCCTCAGATTCCATGAACCATTCAGGGATGTAGATTTAAATGATTTTGCAAGGCTACAGCAGCATTATATAGCCAAAATTGTCTTCCTTGCTAGAGCAGAAATTTGCAATTAGAGCTGACAAGATATCAGAATTTCCTTTCTATGAGAACTTGATGGGAAGGGCAGGGCAGGAATATTCAATTTTGCAGAAGAAAAAATGTATTCAAAATTTTCTAACAATCAAGGATTTCATTTAATATAACTTAGCTCCATTTACAAAGTTTTCAAATAAAATTGAGCTCAGGTGTACCTGGGCTCCTTGTTCCTTACATACTCTTACCAAGGACCCAGAAGACCAGCAGACAAAGTTTCCAATCCTCAGCTCTCCAATAGGTAGTATGAAGAATATGACTAATCTAGGTAGGGGATGCAAGCATACATCGTGGAAATCCCTGTCAAGGAATAGAATCTTTTTATTTTCGTCAGACAATAAACATGTGCATGGAATCAATGTTTTATGCGTTATCATGAGCTCAGTAATGTGATGTCAGTCTAATGCCTCATAGCCTCCATCTTCCTTTTCTCTATTTTTATTTATTATTTCATTACGACTTGTCCAAATAATGTATTTATTTTCTCAGCATAGTCTAGGTATCTCAGCCAAAAGATTTTGTTCATCCCGCAATAGAAGTAACCCAATATATCATTTGTTTCACGGCCTACCAAGACTTACCTTATTCAGCATTCGAAAGAATATTCTTATTTTGGTAGAAATAGTTCATTATCAAGCCTTCTCAACAATTAAGATTCCTATGTAATGGATGACCAGTCAAATCATATTTCTTCCAAAAAATTTTGTTTTATTTCTTCCTATGTTAATCTTCACGTTACCTGATGAACAGATTTTCACTTGACACAACCTCATCGGAAAACACAGATAAACCCCATTTCCCTTACTTACTTTCCTTGCTTTATCAGTGATTCACATTCTCAGAAAGCCTTTTTTTTTTGGTAATTCTCTTCCCCACGTCATCCATAGAGATTATTAACAAACAATCTCTGGCCTTATACATATTTTCTTCCCACTGAAAATAGTTCAAAGGCACTACCTGCCTTTTTCATTCCTTGTGTGTTTTCCTAGCAGAGAAAATTATGTTGTGACTGCGTCCCAGAAAAAAATTTTCTAAATGCCACTACTTTAAACATCTCAGCAGGTGAAGCACAGTTGTCTGCCACCATCCGACATCCATGCCTCATCATCCTACCAACAATTCCTACCACAACAATAGTCCCTTTGAGGCTGTTATTTGAACATTCCTCTTCCTTTTCTCAGATATTTTTACTGAATAATTTTCCATAAAATCACTACCATCTGCTGATGACTTCATTTGGATTCTGTCTGTTACATTCTGAATATGCATAGATTTACAGATTCTTATCATCTAACCCAAAATATAAACAGAATTTGGCTGTAAGACCCCTGCTATGCTCCCACTGAGTTAAAAACTTACTGTTGATGAATTTAGACGTTGGTACAGTAAAAAAAAAAAAGAAAAGAAAAAAGAAAAAAAGAAAAAAAGAGAGAAAATAATAAAATAACTAAGAACAGAATTTTTCTCTAGTCTCTAAAATACGTATAGGCAAAATTTACTAAAACTTCCAATGGCTAATATCTATTTACATATCACAGTAAAATTGTTCAGGTACTTTCAATTTTAACTGTAAATTTTTGTTATGTGCATTATGGCTACAGTTTTGATCAGAATTCTTTCTATTTTTTTTGTCTTATTACCAGATTATAGTGGTATTATACAAGAAAAGTGAGAGCTCAAGGATCGTTAGCTGTTGCAAAATATTCATCCAAAATGCATAAAGCAACTTCATGTAGTGAAAGCAGAGATACTCCTTGTTATAATGATAAAACATGTTGTCATTCTCTGGTTAGCATTTCCATGTTCAAGAAGAACTGACAATAACCAAATCTTAATCCTATCAGTGCTGAGGGAATTTTGTTACTGCAAGTAACTTTTTTTTCTTTTTCCTTTTGTTCACATGGCCAAACTAATTATGTTTAAAGTTCATAAAGAGTGTGACAGGTGCTGAATAAATATGTGAGTATTTAATCAGAAAAAAGGGTTATATTTAGAAATATCGGTCTTTTTGAAATTTCTCCTAACTCTTGCACTGGAAATCAGACCACAGACTCTGAGGATCATTCAGTTACTGCAAATTTCTCTAAGATGGTACTGAAGCTTGGTTCATTAATTAACAGAACATGGGTTAACTTAGGGAAAAACACTGAAGATTCAGTGATGATACCAGTGACCCGGGTCATGTAAAGTAATTAGACCAGAAATGTCTGTGATACCAGAACACAAAAATAATGTTACACTGTATACATTTTTGAATAAGAAAACTTGTATTTCTTATTTTTGAGTAGAAAGTTCTGAAATTTCATAAATTTTTATGAAATCAAAATTCTCAGAAGAACAAAATTGCAACATCATCAAAGAATTATCTGTTCCCTTATGCATTCCAGCTGTGGACTTTGAGAACAACTCACTATACATCAGTGTGTTTGTCCAGGTTCCTTTTCTAAATAAGTATTTTAAACATACATCTGGCAAGTTGATTTTGGTTTGGTTTTATTGGTTTGTTTTTCTTCTTCCAGCATTAATTGCGCTGCATTTCTCAATAGCAAGTTTCTTCATTGTACTTTGGAGAATACTGACGCACAGTAATACTGAGTTTCAAGAGTGAAGCTGCATTTCTGAGTCACAGAACTGGGCAATTCTCTGTCTTGATGCAGGAGCAAGTCAAACTTTTACTGGCATGTTAAGTGTTTCAGTGATTCATCATCCAGTGTGAATCCCTGAATTCCTACTTACCCCCCATTTCCAATCTCTGTGTCACTTCAAAATTCTATAACTAGGGAGATATCTAAATGTTAAATATCATAACACCTAAATCATATTCAACATCAATGAAAGAGCCTAAGCTTCCCTCCAGACTTTTGTCTCATAACAATTGATCTTGAGAGTTTGACTAATCAGGTCTGAATTTTTTAACCAATAGTATCAAAAGTAGTCCTGGTTGCTTTTTTAAGAGTACATTTGGGAGAATATCATAGTCCACCACAAAAATTTGTTTTGATTACATCCTCATATTCATTAAGAAGTCACAAAGAATAAAAACTTTTGCTTTCAAAAATTTTGTACTATATAAAATTCTAATTTTCTGTATGTAGAAATGCTGCCAAAGGAATAATGTGAATTCAAGACTGCATGAAAAAAAATCTGAAATTTCCTAAGCATTCATATTATTTCTGTAATTTTAAAATTTTATTTTCTATTATTTTGTTTCTATGTTGGTTTAACCTCATGTAAGCTTATGTGTCATCTCACCTAAAATAGTTTTTGCTCCAGCAGCAAATGCCTTCCAGAAGGCTGACAGGGCTAAAGTGCTGATGTGATGAACCCACACACTCAAGTTTTCTGTATTCCAAAGTAATGATATGAAAACTATAGAAAATGTTTCCAAATATGTTTTTCAATATATAATAATTACTTGTGGTTTTAGGCATGGTTCTAATTTATACTATTTGTATTTTTTCAACCCTAACAGTGCTTATCTTAGTAGGCCCACAATGACACCTTGTGGCTATTCTGAGTTGATGACTCAATGATTAATAAAATAAACCTGTCTACTGACTTTCAAGAATCATTTACCCGTGAACAGAAAAGTTATCCTCAGTGAAGATCCTGCATAAGACATCTGCCTGTGACAGTGGTGCTTGGTCTTTCTAATTCTTAGCAATAATTCCAGTTGCTCTGTTTTTTTGTCAGTGGAAAATTACCTAATCAACTTTTCAGATTAAAAATCTGTGAAAGTGGTTACACTACACTGCATAAGTGACAACTGAAAGTCTTCAGGCTATCAAGATGTGATGGATGAGTTTAAATCTGCAGCATTAGGAAGAAGGAAACCAAACCTAAGGGAGTAATTTACTAAGTCAGGTCCAAAATAAATCCTTTTGCACAAGCTCCAGAGAGTTCTGGTTTAGTTGTATGTTTGGGTTTTTTTCTTAGCTGGATGGTCATTTCATTGGTTAGCTGTTGAAGTCAGTGAGTCAGGAGTCTCCCTGAATTCCTCAGGAAGGGATCAGAGTGCAGGGGTTGAATTAAAGCCCTTGGATGGATTAAAGTACATCAAGCCACTCACACATAAAGTAGAAGTTTAAGTGGAAGACTAAATATAAGTTTAAGTTTTAGGATAAGTAAGTAAGTCAGTAAGTAAGTTTTAGTATGAGCTTTAGTGCTTTTAGTGAGTGTAAGATTTAGATGCCACGTAGAAGAGTGAGTCCTAGTGAGGGTTGAAAAACATACTAATGTTTTCAGTAGAGGTTCCAGGAGTACAGTTACAGATAGTGTTTAGACATAATAGAGCTCTAGTAACAATATGGCTTACATTTTTCAGATAGAACAAAGTAGGTCATTATACGTAGTTTATAAGTATTCCAGTGTGTTAAGAAAGTAGAATTCTAATAAGTTAAGAAGTGATGGTCTGAGTTTTTGTGTTAGCTTGTTAGAAAAATCCTATAAGATTATGTACAGGGGAGAGCCAGTGCTTTTGCCACTGCTTTTTGCCATTGCTTTTCTATTTTGCTTTGCTTTGCTTCACTTGCCAGCATCATCAACACCTGAGAAGAAGATAGGAGCTGCGGCAGCATCACCGGCCCTCACCAGGACCTCTGGGAGCAGTTCCTGGATCTATGTGGGAGTTTATACCAAAACTTAGCATAGACTTTGTTGTCTGTGACTGTGCTTTTTAAAACTGATGCGCTTTTGCAATAAATAGACTTTTAGCAACTATTAGCTGCTTTGCTCTTTCTGAAAGT
Organism: Catharus ustulatus; assembly: GCF_009819885.2. NCBI lineage: Eukaryota > Metazoa > Chordata > Aves > Passeriformes > Turdidae > Catharus > Catharus ustulatus. The sequence goes on from NC_046225.1 coordinate 38,704,972, forward strand.
AACCTGACGTGAAGTTTGGTGCCTAAGAGCACTGAAGGTCATAACCTCACAGTTAGCCAGCTGCAACTTATTTTTAGGATCAGTCCTCAAATATTTTGAACAAATATCCATTCTCATCCACTTCTCTTTCTGCAAGTATGAATTGAAATAAAGAAGTTTGCTGGGATATCTATGTTTACCAAAAGTTACATAACAAATTGTGTGTAACCATAATTGTTATGCTAGTTGTCTACAGATTTCTCTGACTTATACACTTTTGCCTCCTTGAATATTTCTTCAGTGGTTTCTTAATTTCAATTGTACTCTTTCAGTGGTAGTCTTGGGTTTCTTCCCCTGGATATTTACTTTCTAATAATTTGGGAAAAACACAGTGGCCATGCCTTTCCCTGTCCTTTGCCAGCTCATAGGCTCTTAATTGAAGGTTCCTGATAAAAGTTGAGGATTCATTGCAAATGTTCATTTTAATATTTCCTCAGATCATATTTAAACATTTTCAAGGCAGCTGTCTGCATTTGGATAGAATAGCAACTTTCTAATTCACATGTTGGAGACCGATATCCCTTTAAAAAAATTATAATAATATGAATGTCTTCATGGTTCACTGCAGAATCATCATCAGCATAACCTGGAGTATTTTTAGATTTCAAAGTTATTTTAAATTTTTTGTTTCTTAGTTTTGAAAGGCAATTTCATAGACGTATTCCAGAACCCTTTCCCTTTGAACTGGGTTGTAGTGTGTTATGAATACACATACATGCACAAACACATGTGTGTATGTACATGTATATGTATACACATGTACACATTTAAAGCCTATGTTCTGAGGGACTGACAGGGAATTTTGGAAGATGATCACTGCCTATTCTTTATTAAATCTATAATTAACACAGAAGTGTTTGATTTCCTTGAAGATTATGTGTGGCAAATCTGATTAAACGCTTACTTATTGCTCTTCACTGCATACAGAGTTTCATACAGGTTTTTGGCTGAAGCAAGGGGTGCAAAACACAGCATTTGTGCTCAGGGGGAAGCCATCAGTTGGTTGAGAGGGAAAAGAAAAGCACTATACCCTTTCCAGCAGTGCAGTGCGAAGTTCAGGGAAGAAGAGGAGCTGGCAAGATGGCTATGAGCTGGGAAACTCAGATTTGGCGATGGCTGAACACTCTCACTATAGGGAATCAGCATCAGAAAACAGAATGATCAGTTGCATTAAGAATTAACAGAAGCATGAGGTGAAGGATGAGGCAGCAAAAGGATTTTGGCAAAAAGAGGCTGCTGTAAGGCTGCAGTACAGCAGTGAAGAGTAAAAGGAAGAGGAGGCACGATGAGAGCACTGCTCCCTCAACTATTGTCAGTGAGGGTGGCTAGATATACCTACTACATAAAAAAGAGAGTAGAAAGAATGGTGAACTCTTTAGCTGAACTTCTCCACAAACATATTGTGAGACCCAGGTTCTACCTTTAACATGGAATTGAACATCATTTTTTGGTAGGGAATTGAAGTTTTTCAAACATTGCTGGTATGCACTTCATGGACTAGAAATTACCAGTGTAAACAATTACTTGCTGTTGTCAAAAGTATAACACTGCCTACAGGTGTGCTTTAAACTATAAAGTACAGGCTTGAAGACCTCCAGCAAAGAAAAATAAAAATAACTGCATGTATTTGTTAGGAGTAATCTCATTTGTATTAGCTGCTAACTTGAACTGGCCCGTGACATTTGCAACAATATCAGATAGGCACAAAGTGTGGAAACAGAATCCAATGTGTTAGAAGCGAGCTCTGGAGGTCCCCCAGTTTCAAGTGTCAAATAAGACCAAGTTGAAGGAGATTGCTCCATTCTCAGTCTGAGGATGGAGATTTTACAGCCTTTCTAGTCAATCTTTGACAGTATTTCCCCAGAGTAAAAAAACCCCCAAAACTCACTGTCCCTGCAGTTAACCTAAATTTCTCCATTCTTACTATTTCTGCAAAAATTTATTAGCTCCCAAGTTAATAAATGAAAAGTCATATCTGGTTTTGACCAAATTACAGCTGCAGTATTTTATGCTCCTTTACTTGAACTGACATCCCAACTATAATGAAAAAAGAACAAAATGTGTTTAACTCTGCATTTGGAGATGCCTTAGACATCTGCTGGCAATCTTCACTAAGCCATGTGCCAGAAGGAGCCACTCTTCTGGCAGAGGTGTGAATGCAGTTGCCTTAGGCACTCTGAAATTCAGAAAATGAACAAGGTTGCACCTTCATTCCCTAAGGACACTGATCCAATATGCCCCAACATACAAGAGGAATTTATTTGGAATTACCTGATAAGGCAGAAAAAGCCCATCTTCTACTGGACGGTCTTATGCAGGGATTCAAACTACCTCACCTCTTGTCATCCATGAACAGGCACAAGTACAGGAGGTCTTGTGTTACAGTAATTGCGCATATGTTGTTTTGTTTTGCTGGACAATAGATTCCCACTGTCAGCTGGCTGTCAGTTAACATCAATCAACTCATTAGAAGCTCTTGACTTTCTCATCCAAGCTACTCACAAGGTCTGGTAAAAGAAGGCTGGCACTCCTGGGCTTGTGTTCCCCCTCAGGAAACCAGAATAGGATCCATAGAGCACTGTGCTGGTGAGATGGTGAAGGCTAGAAGAAAGATTTAGATGAAGGCATGATTTGAGCTACCCCTGCAATAATTAAAAACAGTATTGAGGAGGAAGGAAATAGTATGAAATTAGGTTATTGTTATTTTGAAAGAAGAGGACTAGCACCACATATATGAGCCCCAAGATAAACTGTATTTAGGTACAACTCATCCAAAAAGTGGGAAAAGGGGGAAAAGGGGAAGAAAAGAAATATGGGATTTTCTGAGTCACCTTATCATTTGTACATCTTAGTACAGTGTTATGCATTTTCCTTGTGCTATGTTCTGAATGTAGTCAAGAGTGCAGCTAAGAGTATGAACGTCATATGCCTTGGCATGATGCTATACACTGCTACAGCACACACCTGAGGAGGTACAACCCATTTCTGGCATGTGTCTGTTGTAGATGAATTTTTAAATTTTTAAATTTTTAAGAATTTTAGTTAAAAAAAAAAGTATAATCTTGAGATTAAAGAATGCATTTTAAAGCCAACTCATTTTCTTCCCCAACCCATGAAAAGGTTTCTTACAAACCACACAGATTTCTAAGACATTTCCAAAACTACTGCAACCTCCACAGGAGGCTTCCCCGCATTCTAGAATTCAAAGGCTCTCTCCAACCTTAAAATTTACAAGTACAGTAAATTCACGAATACAAGCCGCACTGAGTATAAGCCACATCTCTGGGTGTTGGTAAACATTTCGGTTTTTGTCCATAAATAAGCCGCACCCGAATATAAGCCGCTCTGTCGTTCGCAGCGAGGACCCGCGTGCAACAAAGTTGCCAAATAGTAACAGAACGGCGGGAGGGCGGGGTTTACTGGTTGAGCTAAGGCTGTGCAGTCTCGGCCCGCTAGGGGCTGCTGACAGGGCCAGGTGGCCAAGTCCAGCGGGGCCGCTTGGCGTGATCGCTCGGCGAAACCGCTCAGCGTGGCCGCTCGGCGCGATCGCTCGGCGCCACCGCTTGGGGCTGGCCGCCACTGCCACTGGGCTCAGTCACCCCGGCCCGGCGCTGCCCCGCGGTGGCAGGCAGGGACGGAGCTTCCCCCGCTTCTACGGCAGCAGCGGCAGGCGGGGACGGAGCTTTCCCGCGCCCATGGTGGCAGCGGGGGGAGGGGACGGAGCCTGCCTGCTCCTGCCGCGGCACGCGGGGACGGAGCACCCCGCCTCCTCCCCGAGCCGCGACAATGGTGGCGCGGGGCCCCTCCGTCTCTCCCCGGGCTGCGGCAGACGACTGAAGGAGGGAGCTCTCCCGCCTCTCTCCCGCCCCCCATGCTGCCTACAGGGAGCCAGACTCCACCCGCGGCGCAACAGAGTAGCACTTTGTAACAACTGCGAAATGCCGGCTTTGCAGGTGCTCGGCTCGACACTCTGCCTGGCACTTCTGAGGTTGTAAATGTCAGAAAATTATTCACATATTAACCACTCCTGAATATTAGCCGCATTTCCGGTTTGGGAGCCAAATCTTAGTCAAAATGGTGCGGCTTGTATTCGTGAAATTACGTACTTGAAAAGCAGTCATGTTTCTATTTATTGTAATTCAGATCCTAATCAAGTTCCAGAATTCTTTAGTACTGTATTTTCTGGAATCTTACGCAGGACACAAATTTCCAAAAGAAGACTTAAAGACATAGGTTGGTGCAAACTTGATGGGAAAGGTAGGATTCCATAGCTTTCCCTTTCTTGTGATAATGGAACCTGTCAAGTTTGAACCAAGTCAATTGATAATGGCTAATATATACACAGGGAAACAGGGAGACACAGAGAAAAGCTGTCAGCCCATCTTGGATAAATCCAACAATTCCTTTTTGGATTCCTCTTCCCCAGCAGTGGGATCTTGTGCTGTAAAAACAGTCAAGAAAATCTAGCTGAGGTTTATTCTTGCTGACTCAAAATCATGTTGAAGAATAGGTTTCATTTGAGACATTATTGTATATCAAATTTTGTTCTTACAGAAATATCTATGGGAATCCACTTATTTTCAATTACTTTCAATTATAATTCAATTTTATTTTCTCAAGTGCAAACTATAAATTTCATATTAGGACAGAACGGTCCCTCTCTTTTCTGCTTCATTCCCCAGATATTTGATATCAGAACCTAAACTCAACCTTTAATGGGAGAGAGTGAATAATAGAATTCATTAAGCTTTATTGCTATTGTAAACTGTCCTGTGGTGCACAAACTATCCTTTTATTACTTTCTTGATTACAACAAAATTGCACTTGCCTACTGCTTCAAAGTTAATGACCCAAGAGTATTAATGGAGTTGCTAGTAGCTAATAAAAGTATTATTAAGGAAGGTATGCAATTAAATTGGTTCATTAACGTGTTTGTCTTGCTGGTAAAAAAGTATTCTACCATCTACAAAGAACTTCCATCGTGAGAAGAATTGCAGAAGTTGTATAGTGATGCATCTTTTTAGTAATAAATTGGCTGGTACAAACCATGATTCAGAAGAAAAAGAGCAACACTTTTAAAATCAAATGTATAAGAAAAGCAATGATACATAGGCCTGAAAAATTAAATATTAGTCACTAAAACCATATTATGGATCCAATTTATAAGCAACTTCAGAATAGAATGCTTAAAAATATGTTTATGGGCTTAAAAATCATGAAAAGCATGCAGGGTTGTAGGGAAAGGAATGCAAAAACAAATGCATCAATCTATATGGTCTGACCTAAACATATGGTGTTGGTTTGTGACTGGAGTATGTCCCTAGCAACCAGACAAAATAATAAAAGCAATAGAAATGTTGTGACATAGAGACAATGTGTAATTAATAGATGCAGGAACAATAGATGGAGAGTCACTGGTTTAGGATTCACAGCCTGTAATTTTTTGTCACATAATGGTTCACCAGAACACGTACCAGACATCACGCCTCCTGCCTGGTCTATCATCCAGTTCAAAATAGTAGCTCTGGGGTTGTAAGCACATAAAGAACAGAGTTACCTGTCTCAGACACTGTTAGGGCTCCAGAAAGACTTTACCATGAAGTAAGCACAGAAGGGAGAGACAGGATGGCAATAACTGCTGCCTGGAAGAGGTAAGATCTGGCTAGAACATCCAGGGTAATGCATCCAGACAAAAATTCCCACTGTGACAAGCTAGTAATGAAGTAACTACTCATATGCATATCACCAGTTAAACAAAGACTCCAAGCTGTGGGACAGATGGCATCTATGACACCAATGACAGCAAAAGCCCCCTGAATATGCCTCTGCAGACACCTGGAACACAAATCAAGCCACCAGAGCAGAAACTTGAGATAAGATAAAGGTGGTACTAATATCTCATACCTAAGGAGAGGGTAACAGAACTGGGGGAGAAGAATGCATCACAATGGACACAAAGAATGCACAATTTGTGCACCACAAAGAATATGGAATTTATGAGCCACCAAGAAATTCAACTTAGCAACTGTGTTGAAATCAGCTCTGACTGGGTAAAAGGCAGTTCTGGCAAGGGGAGAACACAACCCACCAACCCAAGACAAGAAACTCACTGACTCAAAAGGACAGAAGACTGAGCATGCGACTAATAAGAATTAGAAGCAAGGGAATCATTTACCAAGTAGAATAAGAGAACTATAGCCAATGAGCATTAATTTCTATTTTTGCTAAAATGTATAAATAGTGACCATTGCTGAGAAACCTGAGGTGAAGAAATAACTCTGGATCTGGCTGTCTCTCCTAAATCTGTCTCCCCGTCCACCTTCCCATTTCTTTCTGCCTCTCTCCATCACAATTCACTTTAAATAAAATCTTTACTATGGACTTCAGCATATGGTCTTTTTGCACCTTAATTCAGGCTGAGGCATCTCTCAATAATCAGGTCATAACAGATGTCAAGTGGAGTTTTGCTGATGAACCAGTTTGGTGACACCGAATGAGGTGTGAATGTTCCTTCTGATCAATCAGACCTCCAGGGGGAAGCATTTAGTGGCTCAGTTCAAACAGAGCATCTAGCCCAATATCTGACCAACTACAAAATGGCCTTTTGAAGGAAGTAGAGGACATGAGGAAACTTCAGCTGGTGTATTCCTCCCAGCAATCATGGGGATAACATTGTGAGAGTGAGCATATTGACATTAACCATGGGGATAGCTTTGTGATCCAACTGTATATTGTTCCTGTTGTACTCAACTTGTGGTTTCAATAACTTACCCAATCACACTGCTAAATCTAAATCCTAAATACAGTCAAGTATATTCAAAAATGTGAGTCTGGTATTAAAACATTAAACTCTTCCTGTGTAATATCTAAGAGATCTGTTCAGAAATTAAGCTGAACTGGAAACTTGTGTGTTCAACTAGAAAACAGGTACAGTAATTTCACGACTACAAGGTACACCCTTTTGACTAAAATTTTGGTCCGAACCTGGAAGTGTGCCTTATAGTCCAGTGCACCTTATATAATGTACAAAGTTGTGAAATTTGCAAACCGGAAGTCCGAGCTGCAAGCCGAGTCGGGAACCATGGGAGCTGTGGCCGCTGGGTGGGGGGACACTGGGACACGGCGCGGCCGCCGGCTGGGGAGAAGCGGAGGGAAGCGCTGCCGCCGCCGGTCACAGAGAAGTGGCGACAAGTGGCACAGCCACCGACCATGGGGAAGTGGCAACAAGCGGCACAGCTGCTGCCATGGGAAAGTGGCAAGAAGCTCCGCTACTGCCGCCGTCGCCGCGTGAAAGAGGCGAGAAGCGGAGAGAAGCGCCAACGCCGCCAGCCGGGGGGAAGCCGGGACGCAGCGTGGTCGAGCAGTAGGAACCGAGAACCGTGAGCCGTGTCAGCCAGTGCTGGGGGCGGGCGAGAGTGCCAGGACCCGCTGCACGGGGAGGGCGCCTGGGGCTGCGTTTAAAGGCTACACCGATCTTTGAAAAATGTTTGCAAATTGAGCCCCTACCAGTAATTCGTTACTTTGTTGCGCTCCGCGTGGCTCCTCGCTGCAAAAAAAAAGTGCATCTTATGGTCGGGTGCGCCTTATATGATCTACAAAGTTGTGAAATTTGCTGACTCCCGGGGGGTGCGCCTTATAGTCCAGTGCACCTTATGGTCGTGAAATTACTGTAAATGCATGTACGTCTTGATTTGGTTTTGGCCCATTCCTCTTGATTTAAGCCATTATATGTCATATTTCTTCAATTTCTAATTTTGAATAACACAGCACAGAAAAATTAACATGAGTGATTAGTACTCTCATTCTGAACCCACAAGCTTTCTAATTCCTCTAGCTCTTAATCAAGCCATTGCTTAACTTCCTCCTTAACAACAAAAGTTTCTGAAATCTTTCAGACAAATGAGTGGGTGAATTCTGAAAGAATTTTTGTCTCTGCTGAACTGAAGACTAATCAAACTAGGCAAAACCTTTGAGTAAAAAACTCATTAATACCCTGAAGATGTAAAATCTCTTCTGATTATACTTAGTTCATAATTTCTCCAGATCTGATTTAATTAGATCTTTTTTTTTTTTTTTAATTATTTTTTTTCTTGTACTGTGCTGCAACAACCATTCTTATTTGGATTCAGCATTACAAGATGATTTTATAAACTCCCTTATTTTTCATAATTATAAAACTTGAATGTTGACACTTAAATGCAGGACAAAAAGACATTAGGCAAATGAAGCATAATTTTGATAATTCAGAATCAAATCAAGTGAAAAATACCAAATTGAACCCTCTCAGGACCACTGCTAAACAATCCTTAGGATTATACTGTTTGAGTTTTTGAACAAACCTACATTTTATCCTACAAAAGTCAGTGGAAAGATACTGTGCTTTCATGAATATTTTCTTTGAATTCCTGATTTATAAGATGAAATTTCTCTTCCACAGACTTCATACAGAAGTGCAAACTATAAACTGAGTCTTGTAAAAGCAAACTCCTTGATATGAAACATCCCTGTATCCCCACCTTGTGGAAATTTTCTGCATATGCTATTCCTTAGCGAAAAAGAAATTCATGATTGTGAGATGAACAGTTCTAGTAACGTAGCTGAAATGTGTGATGTATCCATAGAGATGCTCTTGCATTCTCCTTGTCATGGAGTTTTATAGCTCCAAAATTAGGTTTTCAACTAGATGAGCCTGAGCTGAATCTGTTTATCAGAAACATCAGGAGAGGGGTCAATGAGGGAAAGAGAGGAGATTGCAGCAGGTAAAAAAATTCAAATTAGATATTGTTCCAAAGATTGGTGATTCCAATCTTAAATCTGAAACATAGATAGTAAGAGGTGAACTAAGATGGATTGATGTTGTAGAACACAGCTGTGTTTCTGAACATTAATCCTATCCATTCTACAAACTGTTAACTGAAGTATAATTCATTTATACAAAAAGAAATCAGGAACATGGATGAATAAAATAAATTTAAAAATTAAAATATTAATTCTTACCTTGATCTGGAGTTGAGACTTACAGTATAAAACTTCTTTAGATGACAGCTCCATCGTAAGTCCTATTCTCCCTGTTCTCTTCTGGAAGAGAAAATATATTATCTTCTTGCATTTAATACTCTGGAGAAATGCAGAAACGAAGAATTAAAATGATCCCCGGCATCACTGCATTTGGTTCTCTGCTAATATTAAAAATAGCATAAAATAATTTCAAAATCACTGCTAAATTCTGTTTAAAAATATGTATTTTTTTCTCTTTCTATTTTCCCGTTAGAAGGTTGTTACAGAAAGACTTACATTAAAGGTTAGGAATTTTTCTTTTTTTTTTTAATTTCCAGCCTAAACTCAAGCTGTTTCGTTTTTGCTTATTTATTCTTTTACTAGTCTTAGTAAATTGACTGAATAATTTGCCCTTTGCTAGACTTGTTCAATGTCATTCATGTTTTCTGTTAAAGGCAAGAACCAAAACCCCTCAGCCTTGGTTTTCTCATCTGAATATGTCAGTGGCTTCATGGCCTCTTTTCCTGGTCTCCTTTGTAATATTCCCATTCATTTTTTTGTTAAAATCAACTCCTTTGAACTGCACAAAATCCCCTCACACAGTGTCTCAGCTAAGACTTTACCCAAGGCAGACCTGCTATCATATTGAAGCACTTATTCTCAGTTAGTATAACAAGAGAATCACAGTTCTGCAGGAGTTCCGTCCACTCTGTGTTCAACATGTTCAGAAAAAATAATTCTTTTTCTTGAATTCTTTTTCTTGAAGTTTTTTTCCCTCATTCTATTGGTAAAATTTATTGTTTTATGTGGGACAGAAAAGAAACATTCAGCATTAAAATGAGAGAGGAAGGTTTCACATTAATTAATAGCTTAAAAGTGCTGTCTTTAAAATGACATTTTTCCCAATCTTCCTTCAGTGACGTTTCAAATCCAGTGTAAATAGAAAATATGGTATTGCTTATTTACAAGTCCACAAAAGCAGGGAAATTTTATTTGTCGTGTAAAAGAAAACCCAACATAAACAACATAGATTGAAAGAGTAGTCTTAATATTTTTGTAACTAATATGATTCCTCCTGCTATTCTTTGCAAGCTATTTTTTATTTCATCTTACAGACAAATAAAAAAACTCTAAAATGTTGAGGTTTTTTCTAACTTTAGTAAGAGACAATGTTTTACCTCTTGTATAAAGCCTTTCAGTAGATTTTAAATGTCATGCTCCAAGCTGTATCTTAATGGAAGAATGTCAAACCTTTCAAAAGCATAGAACACAAGCTACTGACACCATAAATGCTAACAAAAGGAAGATTATGTAAACATATAAACAAATAGAACAAGGCCATTATCTCAATATGAGTTTAAGTAGTAGAGACTGGCCACATCTGTGCTGCACAACTCTGGGCTGTGCTCTCCTCCAGCCTGGACATGGTATCTTTACAGATACAGCATAGTTGTTATTTTTTTCGTTATTTAAACTTCAGAGTGAAATTAAAAATAGAAAATGGCATTGTAATTCATCAGAATATTTCTTGAAGGACTGATCAGGGAATTCTTAGGATTTTTAATTTTTTGTTTTGTTTTGTTTTGCTTTTTGTGTTTTTTGTTGGTTTTTTTTTTTTTAACAGACAAAACCTGGCACAGTCTCATCTATTTTTACCTACTGCACAACATCTCACAAAAATAAGCCTTGGTATTTTCTGAAAATATATAATTTGAAAAACTGAATTAGAAGTTAAGCAAAATGAGCAACCAGACATTCAGTACTTAAGTTCATCATTCACCTTCTACAATGCAATATTAAGGGCAAAACGTATAAATTGTCTTCCTGTGGGACATTGTAGTTTTATTTTCAGTTATGGAAAGCAAGTACTTCACTGGTGCACTGCTATGAGCTCAACAAAACATCAGTGTTGGGTATAGGACAGGTGGAAGAGGTCAGGAAAACGTTGGGACTTAGGCTTATAATGCTTCTCTGATGCACCACAATATCAATGATTTTTAATTATTTTTATCATTATATGTTAGGGAACACCTGTATTTTATTCTATCTTTTTCTGCAATACACTTCTAAAAGCACATTTTATATGTCAAAATCTGCAGAAAATCTGAAAGAAACTCTGCACATAATCATTGGTACCAGGGATCTGGAGGTATTTCTATTCAACTCTTTTCTGTTTTAAAGATTTAAACAGTAGCCTCTTGCTTTTTGTTCCTCAGTTACAAATTTTTCATTCACCCTATAAGACATTTGCAGCCTTTTGATATCCTGATAGAGAGAGGGAGAAATCCCTTCTGTCTATCTCTTTGCTGAGGATGTATGCCATCCTCACTGTCGATGAAGCAAGATTCTGACAGCTGCCTTTTTCTTTTTTTCTTTTTTTCTTTTTTCTTTTTTTCTTTTTTTCTTTTTTTCTTTTTTTCTTTTTTTCTTTTTTCTTTTTTCTTTTTTTCTTTTTTTCTTTTTTGTTTTTTTAGTAGCACAACTATGCAGAGGTTTTTATGTGGGTACGTAAGCACAGGATTTTGGGAGTGGTAGGTATGTAAGCATATGTAGAGCAGAGACCTAAATAGACGTCCAGCTGGCATTCTGGCATAGCATCTCATCCCACACTTGTTTTTTTACTCATTTGAGTATTTGCACAAGTAAAAAGACAGCACAAATTGTGTATTATTGCCATTTTTATATGGCTGTTAAATTAGCCTGAGGGTTTGGTCATTTCAGTTTTGTATTCTTTTTCAGTCTCACAAAAAACTCCCCCATACTTGTTTAAACACTGCATCAGATACTGAGTATTTTCTCCTTGTTTATAAAGTACAATATTACAAAATCCCATGGATAACTATTCCAGCCACTCTGTGTGATAACAGCAGGTGGCAGCAAAGGATCTGGATATAGACTTTAAGGAAAAAAACAACTAGGATTTGCAAAACATGAGCAGAGTATGGGACAAGTTACAGTAATTTCCTGAATACAAGCCGCAGTGAGTATAAGCCGCATCTCTAGGTGTTGGCAAATACAGTAGTTTCACGAATACAAGCCGCACGGAGTATAAGCTGCACTTCTGGTGCCTCGACAATGTTGCTGTCTTTGTCAATAGATAAGCCGCACCCCGAATATTAGCCGCACTTTCGTTCATAGCGAGAATCCATGCGCAGCTTTCACAAATTGGCCAATTAGTAAGAGGATCGCGGCATAGCGGGCTTTACTGGCTCGGGGCGGGGCCAGGAAGGCTCGGCCCGCTCATGGTTGCCGACGGGGCCGGCCGGGTGGTGCTGCAACCGCCGCCGGGCTCACTGGCCCCCCTCTCCCGTCAGCACCGCCTCACTGCCGCGTTTGCTCGCCCTGCCAGCGGGCCAGCCGCCGCCGCCGCTGCCAGGCACGCCGGTCGCCCCGCGCCATGTTTGCTCGCCCGGTCGGCAGGGCTGCCGCCGCCGCCAGGCTCGCCGGCCGCCCCTCCCGTCTGCACCACCGCCATGTTTGCTCGTCCTGGCCGGCACTGCAGGCCCCCGCACCGCCAGGCTCCCCCACACTGCTGGCCCCGATTCTGCTGGGCTTCCCCCGCTGCCAGGCAGCCCCACCCGCCGGGCTTCCTGCTTCTGCCATGCTCCCCTGCACTGCTAGCCCCAGTTCTCCCAGGCTCCCCCGCCCTGCTGGCCCAGGCTCTGCCGCCCCCCCTGCCCCGCCCTGCTGGCCCAGGCTCTGCCGCCCACCCCCCACACTGCTGACCCCGCCTCTGCCAGGCTTTCCCACCTCAGCCGGGGCTGGCCAGGCTCCAGCTTGGCTTGGGGCTACTGTGGGCTCTCACTTCCGTGTTGGCAGTTTTTAGAATATTGTTCATGTATTAGCCGCCCTCGAATATTAGCCGCACTTCCGGGTTTCCACCAAACTTTTGGTCAAATTGGTGCGGCTTGTATTCGTGAAATTACTGTATTTCGTTCTTTGTCCATAAATAAGCCGCACCTGAGTATAAGCCGTACCTGAGTATAAACCGCTCTGTCGTTAGCAGCGAGGACCCGCGTGCAACAAAGTTGCCAATTAGTAACAGAACCGTGGCATGGCGGGGTTCACTGGCTCGGCTCGGGCTGTGCAGGCTCGGCCCACTCGGAGTAGCCGACGGGGCCAGGTGGCCCAACCCAGCGCTGCCGCTTGGCGGGGCCGCTCAGGGCCGGCCACTGCCTCTGGGCTTGCTCGCCCTGGCCCGGCGCTGCCCTGTGGTGGCAGGCAGGGACGGAGCCCCCCCCCAGCTCCTGCGGTGGCGGAGGCGGGTGGGGATGGAGTACCCCGCCTCATCCCCGAGCCGTGGTGATGGTGGCACGGGGCCCCCCTGTCTCTCCCCCGGGCTGCGGCAGAGGAGGGAAGGAGAGACCTCTCCCTCCTCTCTCCCCGCCCCCCGTGCTGCCTGCAGGCAGCCTGGCCCCACCCACGGCACAACAGAGTAACAATTTGTAACAATCACGAAATTCCAGCTTTTACTAGCAGGTACTCGGCTCGGCACCCTGACTGGCACTTATGAGGTTGTAAATGTCAGAAAATTATTCACATATTAGCTGCTTCTGAGTATAAGCCGCATTTCCGGTTTGGGACCAAATCTTAGTCAAAATGGTGCGGCTTGTATTCGTGAAATTACTGTATTTTCTATGGGAGGGATTTATTTTGTGAAAACAGTTTCCTTCAATCCAAACTGCTATTTGGAAAATATGTACTCCCAAAATATTTTTGATTGAAACTGAAACAAAATAGTTGGTTTGGTTTAGTTTTACTCACCCCAAAACTACCTGGACTGTTTAATTTCAAATTATTTTAAAATTCTAACACATTAAACTGTTTCTTTAAGTAAGGACACTGGGAAAGATGCAACGCGAGTCTTCTTATATCCTTAACTAAGCCCCTGAATGCTCTGAGAGCTGTGTGAGCATCCACATTATGGAACAACGAGCTCTGACAGCCAAATCTGCACTGCACTGTGCCAGTCCTGCAAGGAGATACTGGTGACTTCAAGTTTCATTCATGTGAGGAAAGGCAAATTAATTTGATGACTGAATAAAATACTTCAATTTCAGAAATCCTGATACAAAATGCAATAAAAATGTGACTGGATATGTTTGAACTACTCATAAGTGAATTTTTTAGGGCTTTCTCTTATTTTTTGTTTGTTTTGTTTGTTTGTTTGTTTGTTTTTGTTGGTTTTTTTTAATTATTATTTTTTGAATTTAAACTATATAATTTAGACACATTGAAATAGCAATATTTCTGAATTTTGCTAATCTCTGGTTATGACTTCCCTCTGCCTATTTTGGTACCCTCTAGGTAATCTGAACAGAATAGACCAGAAACATTTGCAAGACACTTGGCAATCTTTCATAACTTTCAATTGCTGCGTATGCAATACTTGTATCAATTGGCATTCATTTTTCTGCTTGTTGCTAGACAAACATAGGATGAAAACTGCATAGAAATGAAGATGGGATGGGTAGAAGGAAACTGTGAGATAACTCTTGTCAACATGAAAGGCTGTATGCGCATCCTCATCTACCGGGAGGCAGAGCACAGGCACCACCAACCCCTGGCTTTTAGTGAAACTCTCCACAGACGGGTAACACAGCAGACAATTCCTGTCACATGAAATAAAAGGAAAAAAGCAGAGGCTGATAAGGGCAATTGGGAATGATTACATTAAAAATGAGCAGGTGTTAGAAGAAAAGTATTTATATTGCCTTGTCCTTCACCTCATATCAGAGAGACTCCTAAGAGGGACCTAGGAGGCTTCATTTGCATTAGTTCTGGCTGAAAACTAGAGAAGCTTCTGCTTCCTGGGAGACCGTTAGTTTCCTCCTGGTTGGACAGTAGTGTAGGAAAATTATTTTTCCTTCAAGGATATGTCACACTAAAGAGTCATTCTGAATCTGAAAGCAAACACTTGCACTATACTTCATTTCATTGGTTTTGTTAGGTTTATCCTTTTTAATTACTATTGTTATCTTGCTAATAAAAGAGCCCCAAAAAATTTCAAGCAAGTGGTGCCAGCCAAATCACACGAATTAGGAATCCCTTTGTGGTGTTCAGAGATACATTAAGAGGTTTTTTTGGAAACATGACGACTCAGTCACAGTATAGTAAGATGTTTTCCATTTCCAAAATTGTGGAGTAGAAAAGCAAACTACAGAAGACAGGGCAAACGGCAGTATAAAATACATCAGGAAATTAACATTTTTATGGAAAGAAATTATCTTTGGGAATGTTCATTTTATTTCATGTTATATGTGTTTGTAATACTCTACACAACTTTTCAAAAACATGGCAGAGAAGTCTTGTCAGATATTTGAAATCCTTTTGCTAAAATTCGCAAATAAATTCAGAAGAAAATACTTTTATTTCCTTCTCTTCTCTGGTTCATGAGATCTTCTTAGTCTCAATGACTGAGTCGCTGCTGAGTTAAGTATTTACAGAGGAAGATCTTTCATCTTTCTTTTCACTCTGTATTTCAGCCTTATTATAAGATGTTCTCAGATGTCTGATTGTCAAGAGGTATTCTATGTATATATGTCTCTTAGCAGATGCATTTTTAAATTTCTTATTCTTTTCATTATTTTTTCAAAGTCCTGCTGAGTTTGTTGTGCAGACGTACATTCTCTCTGGACTCGTGTCCATGACATCCAAATACTTCTTAATAGACTTATTTCTCTTATGCCAATATGTATTTTTGTGTATTGTTTTTTCAAATTCTTTCTTGCACAGCAGGTCTGTGCTCAGTCATATCAGATTGGAAATTTTCTCCATGCCTCAGTGGTTTTCCCATCCTGTCCAGTGCTCCCAGCTCTGTTTCCTCTCTCAGGGTTCCCTGCTACATGGCATCAAGTTCTGATTCACTCCTTTTGCTGTTGTTATCCTACCATAAATTTGTCTTGCCATTTCTTTCACTTATCCTCTTTACCTCACTAGCAATACCCTACACTAGCACTAGCAATTTGTCCATTTTCCATCAACAGATTTCCATGTCCATCCATTCCATTGCCTGCACCAGTCCATTGGAATAGTTTGCTCTCCTCTCTCAGCACTGGCTCTGAGGCAGGCACACACAGACTACCAGGATGGTTAACAGCCTTATGTGTAGCGCACCTGGTTGTGTGGCAATTTAGGAGAGACACTGTCACCACAAGCACAAGTACTGATATGTGGAAAATGTAGTGCACCAAATAAAATAAGTGCACCAAAATCAGGTAAGTATATAATAAGACTATGTGCTGACAGCTCCTTTCCCTGTGTTGTCAGAAGCCAAGTTCCAGGACTCTTTCCAGATTGCAGATACTGCAGAAATAATGATGAGATGCACGCAAGAAGATATTTCACACATTTGGCTGATGAGAGAGGGGAGAAGCAAAGTCAGTCTTTGACAGGTAACATGCTTTTAAACACTGCCAATGTTTCCACTTGAGTCAGAAATTTTACTCCTGATATTCTGCCCTTGAATTCGCCTAGTCACTTATTCTGGTGCCTTTTTATGGACTTAGAGATTAACTGACTGTGCAGCCACTTATGAGTTTACATTTAAGAGAAAAAGAAGTGATAAATACATATTTATGAGCAAGGAGGTTCTTGTTTTGGGGAATAAAAGTTTTTCTGAGGAAACTCTCCAATTAATCTTAATAATTCGTTCAATTAAATAAGAAAACAACCTATATTTATGCCAGCTATTGTCATCCAGGTGAGGTCTACATGCAAGCCAACTTAAGCATCTCCTAAAATTAGGCAGTGACCAAGGTACATGCCCCATACTTAAATATATCAAGAACAAATTCAGCAAGAACACTATTTATATTGGAATTTTCTTCCAGGGAAGGGACTATATGTTGTTAACCTGAATTAAGAAAGAACTGAGAAAGTTAGTTATGTATTTGGTAAGGCATTAAGTTCAATTTTTTTTTTTTTTTAATTAAGGCTTTGCTTCTCTTACTAGAATCTTGTTTAGATAATGACTTAATTCCTGAAAGGATTCCCTACATTTGGAAAAACAAAAACCAAAAAAAACCAGCACAAAACAAAACCACACCACAGTTGAATTGAATTAGTGTTTTTCAAAAAAAATATTTTCCATTTTGTCACCTTTAGGAAGGCACCAGAAAATGAAGGGGCAAGGTTCTCCTCTGCCCTAATCGTACCTATTTTCCTTATTAAATCAGATACAGGAAATGCTGTATCAAGAGAAAAGCTGCACATATGATGTATGTACCTGTTCCTCCAGCAGGGAGCTGGAAGACCCAGAGGCAGATGTGACTGTGTTGTCTTCTTGCCGAGGAGCAAGACTGGAGGGTTGAGTCAGAGACAAAAGCACAAGGTTGGCTCTGATGCCTACCCTGTGCTGAGAAGCCCCAGCCAAAACACTCGAGATCAAGATATGTAAGACTCACCTCAGTCTATTCACTTGGTGGCATTTTACATTTTGCAGGTGTTTGATACCCTTGACGGGACCAGCAGATGTGAGATACCATGTTTGACACTTCTTGTGGAGTAGTAGGTGAAGACTAGGAGAGGTATCCCAAGGCCCTTAAAATTATCATACAGTAATTTCACGAATACAAGCCGTACGGTTTTGACTTAGATTTTGCTCTCAAACCGAAAATGCGGCCAATATTCAGGAGCAGCTAATATGTGAATAATTTTCTGACATTTACAACCCCAGAAGTGCCAGCCAGGGTGCCGAGCCGAGTGCCTGCCAGTAAAACCCAGGATTTCGCGATTGTTACAAATTGGATACTGTGTTGAGTGGCAGGTGGGGCCAGCTCAGCGCCGGCAGTGTGGGGGGAGGGAGGGAGGCAGGGTAGTTCCCTACTTCAGGCGGGGGAGAGGCAGGGGGCTCTGTGCTGACATCCCCACGGCTCGGGGAGGAAGCGGGGGGCTCCGCCCCTGCTCTCCACCGCCGCAGAGGGAGCAGGGGGCTCTCCGTGCTCGCCCGCCGCCGCCGCGTTGAGTGGCCCCGCCGAGCTGGGCCACCTGGCCCCGTCAGCAGCCCCTAGCGGGCCAAGCCTGCACAGCCCGAGCCAAGCCAGTAAACCCCACCCTGCTGCGGTTCCGTTACTATATGGCATGTGGGTCCTCACTGAGAACAACAGAGCGTCTTATATTCAGGTGTGGCTTATTTATGGACAAAAAACGAAATATTTGCCAACACCCAGAGATGTGGCTTATACTCAGTGCGGCTTGTATTCGTGAAATCACTGTAACTATCATCTGGTCTATTCCCCTCTGCATTTTAAGCTCTAGCAGTAACACAACTTATTTTTGGGCAGCTTCTTGGCTAGACAGACACAAATCAGTTGAACATGCAACTTCCATGTCTGTAGAGGTATCACCACCAAGTGGAGTGGCCTCAGGATCCCATAGATTTTGAAACAAGCACAGCTCTGCTCCACAGGAATTTAGAACTTGGCTTGTCACTTTAATGACAAACAAGGCTTAGATATAAGTGGAAGCTGTCACTACTTCGTTATACCACTCAGTAGTTTAATTAAAAACATGCTTATTCTAGAAAGCAACAAGTATTTATAAAAGGCTAACATCCCTGTTTACCCACCAGGTAAGGTAAGTCAACATCCTAAATAGCATATTTATAAATTTTATCTGTAACATGCAAAAAAAATCAAAAAATTTTTGTACTACAAAAGTAAGTGTCATTTGAAGGAGGGGGTGGTGTGGTGCAACAATAATTATGTACAAATGCCATTTCTAAAGTAGGTGGAAAACCCTGCTAAAGCTGAAAAAATCCCTTTAGAATAATGAGCAATGCCAAGAAATCAGGTTCCCCACTGAAATCCTTTAGTTATTCACTGACTGTTAATCCACTCCCACTTGTGACTGATATTTAAGGGCTGAATCTTTTTATATTTATATATGTATGTATGTATGTGTATATATATAAATATATATATATGTATGTGTGTGTATATATATACACTCTGTCTTTATAGATATATCTATCTATATATCTATAAAGACAGAGTGTTTGAATGTTCTCAAGTTATGCTACAGAATAATTTATAAACACACAGGAGCAGAAAAGAAGCAGACTGGTCTTATGAAAGCTGTTATTTAAAATCAGACCTTCTTAAATGTCCTTATTAGCCCCACTCTTCTGTTTTACATAGCTTTCCCACCAGACGTCAGTATTCTACACATATCAGTGTGAGACTGACCATATCGTCATCCCCTTCAACTCTTTTCCTCACTGTCATTAGAAGGTACAAAATAATACTTTACATGGATAATCTCTTTGTGTTGTGTTTTGGGTGGTGGTGGCTTTTATATATAAAGATACTTGTATTTGATGAGGAATAGGCAGGAAAACATGTTTTCCATTTATCCACAATGGAACACTCAGCTCTGTCACACAGGCACCAAAAAAAAAAAAAAATAATTCCTTCCTTCAGGATTTTCACTGATGTTTACTTCAATTATATTAGAGAGATGGGATCATGCCCTCAGAGGACCTGGTCATCAAAATTAGACTTGAAGGCCAGAATTTCATAGGAAGATTGCTTGCAGTTATTTGTAGCACATCTTGGCATGCAATTCAGGACAGAAAAACATGTGTAATATCCAATTTCAGTGTCACCACAGCACTTGTACTTGATTCCACCTTTTTTTTTGTGAATCTAATTATTTTGGTATAAGAAGGATTTGCTCTGAGCTTAAAGCATTTTGAAACTTATAGCACTTCAAAAACAAAGAGTAATTACATTGTTAGTTTAGTTAGATTTCTCAGTCTGAACAAATTGCTAGAAAGAAATAGAGCTGAAATTATTGCATTTTTCAAAAATTCATATGGAAAAAAGTATTTAAAAATAATTTCTAAAAAATCTAAAATTATCACAAAGTCCAACACCAAACAAATTGAATTATATTGAAAACTTCTCTGTATATACTACACAGAAGAAATTAAATTAGGTCACCTGTAAGTATATGAAAACAGGACTAAAAGTGCCAAAACAAAAACATAGAATAAGTAAAAATAATCTCCAAAACATTTATTAAATTTAAATGTAGCACTAGATTATGTTGCCTCTGCCTAATATCAACCCAAAAAATCACAAGCAGTAGCCAAAACAAGGCTGGATCAAACACAGATGTGTTTCCATTCAGTGTCTATAATTTTTTCATCTCTTATTTTTCCATTTGGATTAAAGAAAACAAAACAATAGAACTGCTAGAAGGACTATGACCCTAGAAAGAGGTGCAGTCTTCTCAGTGAGCCTCCTGGGAAAACCTGTGACACACAGTTCAACTTTAATCTTCTGGAACATAGTCAAATTGTCTGCATGTCTGTTCATAAATACCTGTTCGACAGATCTGACCCATACACTAGTCCAGGAACTGAGGGGATTTTGTTCTCAAGAATTTAATCCAGTTAAAGAGATTAATGCAGATAACAAACCCTTACTGCTCCCCACAGCACACAGGGAAGCCTTTGGTAAGAGCAGATGACTTTCACAGTTCAATGGCTCCTTCAATACACATATTATAATTTAATAAAATTAGGTACAAATTGATATATGAGTTCTGTGTACTTTTTGTCAAAATGCAAAAATTTCACATCTTACACAAATTACCAAAACAATTCTGAGTACTGTTACTTGGTCTTGTATTTTAAAAAGGACATTCTTTTAATGTCTTTTTTAAATCGACTTTTTGCTTTAGGATTATCACCTCCTACAGGTAATTACATGCCATAAATTATAACATGGACTCACATTATTACTTCTAATTTTTTTGGGCGAACTTAGTAAATTTAGTTTTTTTTTTTTTTTAATCAGCTTTTTTGACACAGATGAACACCTCTCCCAATTTAGGAAATATTATTTTGTCTCATATTTACAATTTTGTTTGATCTTAAAGAAGAACAACAATAAAACTTGAATATTTGAATTTTGAAAAGCATTGTATAGCACAAATTTGCCTAGAGTTTACAGTAACGTGATATGTATAAATATCCCCCCACTTTTGGTTTTCCCTTTGCATTAGGAACGCTGGAGTATGATAGAAATTTCTTTAAGGAGCTCAGGTTTTTCTCCCTAGGGAACATTTTCTCCGCAGTTGCTCTCCACAGGGTACCTCACACGTG